>NC_080842.1:71767571-71856644 GCF_030435755.1 Ochotona princeps
CCTGCCTGGGAGAGGAGGTGGCTCCGAGAGGGAGAGGCCCCCTGCTGGGGAAAGCACTGCTGGCTGTGGCCAGTCAGGAGGCGGTCAGGTGACCTGGAGGCCCCCTGTGTGCTCAGCAAGCACAGGCATAGTGTAACTGGAGGGAGCTGGTGATCTGGAGGCCGTCCACCTGGTCCCGTGGCCAGGTTAGGGTCCTCCCCGGAAACACGGGTCTCCCCCACGAGGGTGCAGGCCAAAGGCAGGTGCGGTTTCCGGCTTGGTGGCACAGCTGGTGCCAGGCAGAGGCCTGAGGACAGGTGTCCCTGACCCTGTGGAGTGTGGTTCCAGAGCGTGTTGCAAGCGGAAGTGCCCTTTCCCTTTCAGACTGGCTTCTCCGAAGGCCCACACCCTCTTCTGAGGTTTAAGGAACTCGAACTGCACTTTGGACCGCAGAGGCCTGGCGGTGGCCCAGCTTTTCCTCGGCGGCTCAGAAAGAGGCCGCTCTGGGGCACTGGGCTCTGTGCTCCCCACGAAGGGGTCCTCAGTGCACCCCTGGTGATGGTGCCGTGGAAATCCGCATTTGCGTTTCTTAGGAAGGTGACTCAGGGCACTCCTGTGTCAGGGCTCCTGGTGGGCCACCCCACCTCTCCAAGGTGTGCCACGTACCAGGTGCTGGCCTGGTGGGGGTCTGCCAAGCTCGTGCCTTTCACCCGAGACCAGCCCACGAGACCACCACGAGTGAGCCGCCATCACCTCCTTTTACTGCTGGGAGGGACTGTGAGACCCCTCCCCCGAGCCGGGCCAGCCAGCTGCAGGGCCATCTGCCTCCCCTTTGCCGGTTGGGTCTGTTAGTGTGTTGGTGGGAGGCTGCTAATCAGCAGAGATTCGCCCTTAGCCGTGTGCTCAAGCTAGTTTCTGCAGTGTGTTCCTTTTTTTTCCTTTTTTTTTTTTTTTAAAGATTTATTCATTTTATTACAGCCAGATATACACAGAGGAGGAGAGACAGAGAGGAAGATCTTCCATCCGATGATTCACTCCCCAAGTGAGCCGCAACGGGCCGGTGCGCGCCGATCCGAAGCCGGGAACCTGGAACCTCTTCCGGGTCTCCCACGCGGGTGCAGTGTCCCAATGCATTGGGCCGTCCTCAACTGCTTTCCCAGGCCACAAGCAGGGAGCTGGATGGGAAGTGGAGCTGCCGGGATTAGAACCGGCACCCATATGGGATCCCGGGGCTTTCAAGGCGAGGACTTTAGCCGCTAGGCCACGCCGCCGGGCCCAGTGTGTTCCTTTTAATACAAATGCCAGTTGAACTCTCAGATGCATGTGTGTGCGTGGCCTTCTCAGGACCCTGTGTGTGTCCCGCTTGTCAGAGTTGGTGGCTGGAGGGTCAGTCCCTGGGCAGGGAGCCCACACCGCGCTGTGGCAGGGGCTCTCTGGAGGCCGTCCACCAGTGAGGAGTGTCCGCCTTGTCAGAGTTGGTGGCTGGAGGGTCAGTCCCTGGGCAGGGAGCCCACGCCGAGCTGTGGCAGGGAATCCCTGGAGGCCGTCCACCAGTGAGGAGGAACTGAGTTTTGGTTTTTTTTTCTCCATGGGTACAGGAATAGTTTATTCTTTTTCACTTTTGTATTAACCTGGTTGTGTCTGGACTTAATTTTTGCTTTGTTGATATACAATATCATTTTTACTGCTTAGAAAAATTGATGATATAATAATGCTGTGTTCTATTTCAAATTCACATGCACACATATATATTATGTGTATGTATAGTTTATACATGTATAGCTCAGTTCTGTTTCTGAAGCCTGCCTGGAGAGGAAGCAGGAAGGCTCCAGACAAAGCCCAGACCACACACCACGGGAGTGGTCCTGTTTGTGCTGATTCAGGGTGGCAGCTGCCAGCAGGGTGCCCCTGCCCCGCCCTGCCCCGGAGTGGGGGCTGGGGGACAGGACAGCAGCGTCTGGTCAGGGTGTGTTATCTCCCAAGGCCTCCTGGACAGTGGGGCCGGGATTGCCATTCAGAGTCCTGTCTTGCCCTGATGTGCTGCTCTGTGGACCGCCGGATCTCTTTAGTTTCTACATTTTAGAGAACATTTTAGAGAACTCTGTTCTGGAAGCTGTCCAGGCTGCTGGGTCTCCGTGGCAGGCCAAGCAGTGCAGAAGTAGCTCCGGGGACGTGTGTGTGTGGCGGGAGGGGGGGAGTTTCCCCTTTGCGAAGCTCTCAGTTTCTCTCTCCTTGATTGGTTTTTGTGCTGGCCGAGCCAGCCTCCTTACTGGCCGTGTTTACCTAAGTGTGGACTACGTCAGCACTTCCTGGGTCGTGGTGCTGCTGCCGAGCAGCAGTGTGGCCTTGGACCGGTTCCACACCTCCCTGCGTGCAGAGGGGGTGGTGTGTCTGTGCTCAGATGTGAGGAAGGCCTGGCCCATGTGGGCCCCCTCCCTGCCGATGGCGTACACGGTTTTTATTCAGTTTTGTTTGTTTTCCCCTTACTGAAGCTGCCTTAGTTTATAGGCGTCAGAGCCGGTGGAATGTGGTGAATGCATTGTGAATTCACATGCTTGGGTCAGGGCTGTGTATTTATCAAGTAGCGCCTCCCTCTGGAGACGAGGCCCCAGCGACCCACCACACTCCACCTCCTGGAGGGGTCCTCCTTGCGCTCCCGCTGCTGTCCGCCTGTCAGCTGTGACCGTGGGGGGATGCCGCAAATGGTGAAGGTTCTTTTCACACTGGATGTGCCCGTTGTCTGGGTTATGTGTCCGTCAGTTCTGCATGACCACAGTAGGGTTCCTGGCTGGTCTCTTGAGGCAGGTGGCTTGTTGCGGCCCATGGGCTTAGAGATCCACAGTCTGAGTTGGGGCAGTTCCCGCGGGCCTGACACCTGTTGGCGTTCCTGCAGACAGAGTCCCAGAGCGACCCAAGAGCACATGTTTGCAACTGTCTTCATCTCTCCCTTTTAAAGCCATCCCGAATTGACCCAGGAACTCCCCCAGCCCCCAGCAGCCTTGCCCCGTCCTGTCCCTCCCAGTGGGCCCACCTTGAAACGCCACGACTTCCCCCATCATGCCATTTCCCTGGGGAGGCTGGGGGGGGCCCTAGACCAACGCTCGGGTGAGAGCAGGCTGTCTTCCTGCTGTGTGTCTCATGATAGTGTCGGAACTCCAGGCCCTGAATCACAAGTTGCACATGGGAACGGGCGATGTGGCACAGCAGGTTAAGCCACGGTGTACAGTGCTGGTATCTCACAAAGGCACCTGCTCAAGTCCTGGCTGTCTCACTTGTGACCCAGCTCCCTACTGATGTATCCTGGGCAAGCAGAGGAAAGCAGCCCAGGTCCTTGGGCTCCTGCCACCCATGTGGGAGACCTGGAAGAGGCTGCTGGCTTTGGCCTGGCCCAAGCTGAGCCATCATGGCCATTGAAGGAGTGAACCTGTGGATGGAGGATCTCTGTCTCTCTCCCTCCGAAGCTCTGCCTTTCAGATAAATAGATTAAGAGCCATACAAAGGTATCCACAGGATGTCTGTTCAAGGTTCCCTCTGAGCGTCGTTGTAGGCCACTGGAGTTGGTGTAGGAGGGGCGCTCTCGGAGTTTTGTGACCAGCTTTTTATGTTCTGCCTTTGGGTCGTTTCAGTTTCTCCGTGGACCAAGATGACTGATGGACACCCTCCCACCTCGACAAATGGCGTAGCCTCGGTGGGTGTTCAGGATGGCCAGCCCGGAAGCTCCCTTCGGAACCTGCGCCCTGGGACCCTTCAGGCGCCCGAGCCCAGGCCCAAGCTGAAACTTGGTGCTTTGGAAGACCGGCACAGCCTACAGTCGGTAGACTCGGGCATCCCGACCCTGGAGATCGGCAACCCGGAGCCTGTGCCCTGCAGAGTGGTTCCCGTGAGGAGGAAGCAGTCAGAGGCCGAGGTTGTGCCTGAGCGGCCCTTCCAGAGTGCCTGTCCACTGCCGTCCTGTGCGCCTCCAGCCGCTGCCAGCGCCGAGCGGGAGCAGAGCGTGCGCAAGTCCTCCACCTTCCCCAGGACGGGCTACGACTCGGTGAAGCTGTACAGCCCCACAGGCGGCCAGGCCCTGAGCCGCAGCGATGACGTCTCCCTGTGCAGCGTGTCCAGCCTGGGCACAGAGCTGTCTGCCACATTGTCACTTAGCAACGAGGACATCCTGGACCTCGTGGTCACCAGCAGCTCCAGCGCCATTGTGACCCTGGAGAATGACGATGACCCGCAGTTCACCAATGTCACCTTGAGCTCCGTCAGGGAGTCCGCGGATCCACTGCCCCAGGGCTGTGCCCAGGACACCGAGGAGGGGAGCAGGCTGAGGATCCTGGGGCCGCTGAGCGACTTCTTCACAAGGTAACAGCAGGGCTCAGCTGGTGTCTGGGCGTCCCATGCCATGCCCTTGGGTGGTGCCTTAGGGTGGGCCTCCAGCCTGCGGTGCCCCAGGAGACAGGACGGAGGAGCTCCCCTGCCACAGATAGAAGACACAGGTACTGTGGGGAGCAGGTGCACGCTGTGGTCTGCCTTCCCGGCCGTCCTGGCAAGGGTGGGTTCTGGGCCCAGAGAAGGGTGCGTTTAGGTCTCTGCCCTGGCTGCCCACATGCCTGTCCTCCGGCCAGCCTGTGCTGGCTGCTGACTGTGCCTCTGAGGTGGGTGGTGTGTGAGCTCTCGTGGCCCAGCCTGAGGCTGTACCGAGGGAGGCGACCTCACATGCGGCCTGGGGGCTCTGGAACCTTTTATCTTGGATGTGCCCATGACAGAGGGGTGTCCTGCCACAGGCAGAGGTTCCGGCTTCAGATCCTGATCACTCGGTGATTCCTCCAGTGGGGGAGGCGGGGCCCAGGACCAGCCTGCCTGTTTGTGTCCGCTGCATGGCCATGGCTGCACAGGGCCTGGGCCCAGGCTTCTTGGCCGTGGCTGTGACTGCACAGCAGGTCTGCACCTCAGCCGTTGTCAGCTTCCCTGGTTTGAATGATGCCTGGTGCCTGTTCAGCGTGGGTTCTAGGAACTCACTTGGGATACAAGTTTTAGGAATCTCCTGAGCTCCTTGGCGAATGTGGGAAGCGTCACCAGGAGGCAGTGTAGCGGAGAGAGCCTGTCTTTGGAATCCGTGTCCTAGCCGTGTGATCTTGGACCAGCTGCCTCCCGTCTGAACCCAGCTTTCATCCTTAATCCAGGCGCGGTGGGAGCCTACACATAGCACCTGTTGTGGAAAGATAGCATGCCGCACCTTGAACTTGTCACCCACATGCTCTTGGGCTCAGCTTTCTCATCTGTAGAATGGAGCTGATGAGCTCTTGTGGAGGTCTTGGCCGTCCACCGTGTCCTGCTGAGACACGCAGCTGCACGGAGCTGTCCCCGTGAGACTCTGCTCTGCTCCGGGGATCCGTACCGTCGATCCTGCAGTGTCCAGCTCACCCCTGCTGCTGTCCCTTAGGACAGGTCTCACCCTTGAGCCTTGGAAAGCCGCCGTCTCTGTTTTTCTCCTTTTGGCCCACGTCCTGTCACCTTTGTTGTGATGGCGGCAATGTGGCTCCTAAGCACCTTGGGGAGGCAGGTGGGATGGGGTGACAAGTCCACTCATGGCTGAGCGCAGGGCTGTTTGTCTTGGTGTCTCAGAGGGCAGGAAATAGAATGCTTCTCAAGGGGTGAGAGTTCTGTGCCAAAAGTGTTTGGCACCCACTGCACATCTCACAGGTGAGTGCCTGAGGTCTACAGAACCTTCTGGAAGTCAACCTAGGGCCTGGCCCACAGTAGGGTTCTGAGACAGGGTTGGCTTCGAGCCGGCCTGGCCACTGTCTTGCTTCTCTGCCTGGCCCTCCCCTGTCCTCGCGTCCAGGCACCCTGGGTGAGTCAGTCTGTGGGCTGTGGCATTGTGGGAAGCTGGTCTGGAGTGATACGACTCCACGGAGGGGCCGAGGTGACCGGGGAGCTTGTGACCGGAAGAAGCAGGCCCAGTGGGCAGCTCTGATGCTCCTCAGGGCTGAATAGCCATGGCAGAAGCTGGTCTGGGCTGGCGATCTTTGTGGAGGCTGTTGTGTGCAGCACCCCTTGCCCCCATGCCCTGGATGCCAATAGTGCCCTTCCATTGTGACAACCGGAAGTGTCCCCTCAGCCCCTGGAGGCCAGGGTTGGGGCACATAGCATTGCCTGGTCTCTGGGATTTGGTTGTAAATGCTGCCACCGAATCAATGCCTCGGAGGAAATTCACTGACTTGATGGTGGGGGGCTCCTCCTGCCAGTGCAGAGAAGGGACGGTATGTCGGGGGTCCTTTGGCCCAGCCTGGTGTGGCAGCATTTGTCTGGAAACCTGCATGGCAGCCATGAGCTGAATCCAGCAGCATGCCCACACGGTGCTGTTCCTCAACGGGGCCAGTTTCCGGTGAAGGGCTTCACATGCTGTGAGCACCTCCCTGGAAGGTGTCTTCGACATGGGCCATGCACCACTTGCTCTGTGTAGCCCCTTGATGATGCTCCCAGAGTGACGATTGGAGGATCCTTGGCTGCAGGGAGATGCTTGAAAGAAAAGAGGGAGCTTGCCAGCAGGAGCTGTGGGGGCAGAGCGAAGGGCACAGCTGGCATGTCTAGAGGACCGCAGAGGAAGGGCACAGCTGGCCGTGTTTAGGGGCACAGAGGAAGGGCACAGCTGGCCATGTTTAGAGGACCACAGAGGATGGGCACAGCTGGCCATGTTTAGAGGGCTGCAGAGGAAGGGCACAGCTGGCTGTGTTTAGAGGGCTGCAGAGGAAGGGCACAGCTGGCTGTGTTTAGAGGGGCACAGAGGAAGGGCACAGCTGGCCATGTTTAGAGGGCCACAGAGGAAGGGCACAGCTGGCCATGTTTAGAGGGCCACAGAGGAAGGGCACAGCTGGCCGTGTTTAGAGGGCCACAGAGGAAGGGCACAGCTGGCCGTGTTTAGTGGCCACACAGGAAGGGCACAGCTGGCCATGTTTAGAGGACCACAGAGGAAGGGCACAGCTGGCCGTGTTTAGAGGGCTGCAGAGGAAGGGCACAGCTGGCTGTGTTTAGAGGGCTGCAGAGGAAGGGCACAGCTGGCCGTGTTTAGAGGGGCACAGAGGAAGGGCACAGCTGGCCATGTTTAGAGGGCCACAGAGGAAGGGCACAGCTGGCCATGTTTAGAGGGCCACAGAGGAAGGGCACAGCTGGCCGTGTTTAGAGGGCCACAGAGGAAGGGCACAGCTGGCCGTGTTTAGGGGCACAGAGGAAGGGCACAGCTGGCCATGTTTAGTGGCCACACAGGAAGGGCACAGCTGGCCATGTTTAGAGGACCACAGAGGAAGGGCACAGCTGGCCGTGTTTAGAGGGCCACAGAGGAAGGGCACAGCTGGCCGTGTCCACAGGCACGAGCCCAAGGGTAAGGCCACCCTTTGTTGCTTTCACAGGCCACAAGCAAAAAGCTGAATGGGAAGGGAAACAGCTGGGGGTTCTGGCCTTGGTGACCTTGGCTTTGACCTCTTGGAGCCCAGCAGGCCAACTCCATGTGTAGGTTGTCCTTCTTACAGCAGCATGGTGGGGCTGTGTGGCCTGGGCCACCTCCCTGAGCTCTGACAGTGACAATACTGAGTGCCACCCGCCTGCCACGTGCCACCTGCCACGCCTCTTCCATATGTTTCTCACCATCCCTTGTTTTTAAATTTTTACATAAAACAACAATAACAAATGTTTAAAACCATTTCACTTGTGTGTCTGGTGAGCGCCTTGCAGGGACATGGGCATGGGGAGACCGCCTTGGCCCTGCTGCACGTGGAAGAATTTCCCTGCAGAAAGATCTGTGGGCCCAGCAAGCTTCCTCGTGTCAGAAACCTGTGGCGAGCTGTGAGAGGCCAGAGCCAAGCACCTGGGCCGAGGGGAGCCTTTTCTGCAGTTTTTAATCCCAAGGGCCAGAACTCTCATTCTTTTTCCAAACAAAGAAAGCAGTGGCAGGGCGTGACAGGTAGCTTCTTTCCATTCCCCTGGACTCACTCGGAGAAGAGTGGGACGCTGCCTGCTTGCCAGTCTCATGGCAGCGTCAGGAGCTCCAAGTGCAAGCCTGCTGTCCCCGTGCCGGGGTCTCCGCTTTTCTCAGGCCGGTCGGAGCCTGGTCCTACCAAGTAGCCCATCTAATTCACACTTGCATGTGAGACTCAAATCTTTGCTGTGACCCTTTTTTTCTCTTTCTTTTCCCCTAAGATTTAGTTCTTTATTTGAAATGACAGAGAGGGAGACAGATCTTCCATCTGCTGGTTCGCTCCCCAAGTGGCCACATATTCCAGGCCTGGGTAGACTAGAGCGAGGAGCCAGGAACTTCTTCCAGGTCTCCCTCCACCATGTGGGCCTGGTCCATCTTTCTGTTTTCCCAGGTGCATTGGCAGGGAGCTGGACCAGAAGTGGAGCATCCAGGACTCGAACCTGTTTGCATATGAGAAGCCAGTATCATGGGTGGCTCCACAGTGCTGGGCCCCAACATACTTTTTTCAAACAGGAAACCAGTAGGCATAGTGCACTAACCTAGTGGCAGAAGTCCTCGCCTTGCATGTGCCAGGATCCCATACAGGCGTCGGTTCGTGTTCCACTGCTCCACTTCCCATCCAGCTCCCTGCTGGTGGCCTGGGAAAGCAGCCGAGGATGGCCCAAGGCTTTGGGACCCTGCACCCGTGTGGGAGACCTGGAAGAGCTCCTGGCTCCTGGCTTCGGATCGGCTCAGCTCCAGTCATTGTGACCACTTGGGTAATAAACCAGTGGATGGAAGATCTTTCTCTCCGTATCTTTTTCTCTCTGTATGTCTGCCTTTCCAATAAAAAAAAAAAATAGATCTTAAAAAAAAAAAGGAAACTAGTAAGAGTCATTTTTCAAAAAGTTGCTTTCATACATTTGAAAAGCATAGTGAATGAGAGAGATTGAGCAGTTACTCGGTGTTTTGCCCCTTGGTTCCTCTACACATGTCCACAGCAGCCGGAGATGGAGCAGGCTAAGGCCAGGAGGCAGGCCTCCATGCAGGTCTCCCGTGCGGGCCTCCCTCCAGGGTGCCAGCAGGGAGCTGCAGCAGGAGCCTGGAGTAGCTGGAACTCCATGCAGGTCTCCCGTGTGGGCCTCCCTCCAGGGTGCCGGCAGGGAGCTGCAGCAGGAGCCTGGAGTAGCTGGAACTCCATGCAGGTCTCCCGTGTGGGCCCCCCTCCAGGGTGCCGGCAGGGAGCAGGAGCCTGGAGTAGCTGGAACTTGGACCAGCACTCAGAAGTGGGACATTGGTGTACCAGCAGTGGCTTTACGTGCTGTGCCATGCTACCTGCCCCTTATACATTTTAAAAAATATTTGTGTTATAGACTCAGCTAACTCTCATGCACTGGTTCACTCCCCAAATGAGTATTGTGACCAAAACTGGATTTGGCCAAAGCCAGGACCCTGGACCTCTGCCAGGTCTCCCCCATCAGTGGCAGGAATTCCGCTGTCTCCCAGGGTCGGCCCTGGCAGGGAGCTGGGCTTGGAATCAGGAGGAATCTCGTGTGGAGCCCTGAGTACGTGGCTTTTGCTGTGTGCTTGGAATTCATTGTAAAAAAAGCAGACCCCAAGTCCTCCACAAGCTAATAGTAGAGTGGAGGAGGAAGGTGGGGAATGCCAGGAAATGAAGGCAAGTGTGTGCAGAGGTGACAGAGGCAGTCGGAGGCAGGGAGGAGGCAGACCACATAGCAGACAGGCCAGGCAGGGGAGGTGTGAGAGGAGAGGTTCCGGCCAGGTCCAGGAGGAAGCCAGAAAGTCAGCAGACAGCTTAGAGAGGAGTGCTCGGTCCTGGGAGGGCCCAGGCTGGCCTGGGCTGTGTGAGCCAGGGGGCTGCTGTGGGTGGGCTGGCAGGGGAGAGGTGCTGTCAGTGGAGTTCAGGCCTGCTTGGGCGTGGGGCGGTTGGGGGTGTCGGTTCTCACACAGGGCACTGTTAAGGCCAAGGAGTTGTCCTAGTTTGCTGCTACTGTAGAACAAGGAACTTGCCATGTGGGAGCCAAGTTCCTCTTAGAGGATAAGGATGAAACCAAAGTGTAGGTGGCCACGTCCCCATTCCGGTCATCAGCAGGACTTGCTTCCTCATTTCCTCTTGGCCAGGGACGCCCTCCGCTCCTGGGGCAGCCTGCATGCCTTGCCTGCGACTTCCCCTCTGTTGGCCACCCTGGTCCTACCCACGGGGTGCCGCGAGGAGGCACTGGGGGGTCCCATCCCTGCTTTGGCCAGAGGTGAGTCAGGATAGATGAAGATCTTGGATTGTCGCTGCGGGTGAGCACAGCAGAGCGTTTCATGCTGCCACTGGTGACACGGTTACAGCCCCTGTTGGCTTAGGTGGGACGGGCAGTGGGCACTGGCCCAATGCTGCCCCCACTGTGTGTCTGAGGCAAGGCCTCTGTGTGTGACACGGAGAGCTGGACCAGCTGGGCTGAGTGCTGTCCAGTGGGGGGAGGGGCTCTACCTGCTGGTACCTCCTGCTGTGTGCTCTGGAGGGATCCTGGCTCGCCTCTCACTGCCACACACACTTGATTCTGATTTGTCTGTTCTCTAGCTCATTCTCCCAGTGCCTGCCACAGCCAGGGCTGGGCTGTGCTGACGTCAGGAGGCCGTGGGTCAGTCGGGGTCTCCCAGGAAGGTGGCGGGGCCTCGAGTCCTTGAGCCGTCCCTTGCTGCCTCTCAGTGTAAGCGTTAGCAGGATGCTAACCTGGAAGCTGGGGAAGCAGGGCTCGAAGCAGGCGCTCTCACATGGGGTGTGGGCCTTCCAGGGGCAGCAGAGCTGCTGAGCCCGGCACCCGCCTGTGATTCCTGGTAAGCAGTGTAGGCACGCAGAGCCTGCTGACAAAGCGACCCTGGAGGCAGGAAGTCAGGGAGGGGCGGAGGGGTGTGCTCCCAGGAACAGTGCAGGGACGGAGGCTGTGTGACTGGCGGGACCTGACGGTGGCCCCTTGCAGCCTGAGTAGGTCCCTGGAGAAGCAGGCACCATGTGCTCCTGGCTCCGGGCCACACTGGAATGTGCAGGATTGCTCCAGCCTGGAAATGAGCTAGGCAGGGCCTTGGCCATCTGTGCTGGCAGTTGCTGTGTTGGCCAGCTCTGATTTGAGCATTTCCATCTTGAGAAATTCTGCCATTCTCTTTGATGTGTACAGGCAGCACACCTGGTTGTGAAACATGTACGTTGTAATGAAGTGTGGGAAGCCTCCCCAGG
Source organism: Ochotona princeps (assembly GCF_030435755.1). Lineage (NCBI taxonomy): Eukaryota > Metazoa > Chordata > Mammalia > Lagomorpha > Ochotonidae > Ochotona > Ochotona princeps. The sequence goes on from NC_080842.1 coordinate 71,778,737, forward strand.
CAGGGTTCCTGCCACGGAGGGGGCGTGGTGGAGTGGGCACTTGTATAGAGCTTGGGGAGGTTGTGTGTGGCCCAGCATTGGCTGTCGAAGGGTGGTGCCGGGAGCTGCAGGACTGCGTCCCTCGCCCTGTGCTCTGTTGCATCTGCCCCGAGAACAAGCATTCAGAGGGACTGCCAGCTGTCAGGCCGCATGCTGGCCATGGGGAGGCAGTGCCTGCGCGGCAGAGGTCCTGTCTTCCTATCTCTGTCTTCCTTTTCTCTCTTCCACTGTCACTTTCACGCTGCCTTTCAAGCAGATGGAAATTAATTAACATTAAAAAGGAAAAATGGGGAATGACTCTGTGACATAGCAAGCTCTGAGGTGCTGGCATCCCATAGAGGCCCTAGTTCAAGTCCCAGCTGCTCCACTTCCCATCCAGCTCCCTGCTTGTGACCTGGGAAAACAGTGGAGGATGGCCCAAGTCCATGGGCACCTGCACCCATGAGGGAGACCCAGAAAAAGCTCCTGGCTCCTGGCTTCAGTTTGATTTGGCTTTGGCTGTTGCAGCTACTTGGGGAGCAAACCAGTGGAGGGCAGATCTATCTGTCCTTTTTTCTGTCTGTAAAATTTGATTTTCAAATAAAAATAAATATTTAAAAAATGGTAGTGTGTGGTAGAATAACAAAATAGCAGTAGAAACTGTTGTGTCTTCTACCTGGAACAGAGCTCACTAAGTGTTTGCACCCTGACTCTGTGGGGCCGCCTGCTGGTAGCCAGCCTCGGATTTGTGTTTGCCGTGGGCACAGATGTTTCTCTAGGTTGCCACATCGGGGCAGTTCCTGTTTGTGTTTAGTTAAGCCACGTTGGACGCTTGCGTTCCCGTTTTGCTGATTCTTTGTTCAGGTTGCGTTGTGTCGGGATTCCTGTAAGGTGCGGTGTGTGGGGCCACGGGGAACCCCAGACAGCTGGCAGAGTCTTTCTGAGCCACAGCCGTCTGTTTCCTCATAATTCTGGGCTGTGTGCTCAGCATTAAAGCAAATCATACGTGTTTGCAGCGTTGGGATTCGGGGGTTGGATTTGGTTTCTAATCTCCTTTTGGGTTTCAGATCTGAATGCTCAGTGCACTTCCTGCTGAAGGAGGGAGGTGTGGGGAGGGGAGCTGGCAGGGGGGAGGTGTGGGGAGCGGGGCTGGCAGGCTGGGCTCTGCTGTGTCCCTCAGAGGTGCTGGGAGGTGTGGGGAGCGGGGCTGGCAGGGCTGGGCTCTGCTGTGTCCCACAGAGGTGCAGGGAGGTGTGGGGAGGGTTGCTGGCAGGGCTGGGCTCTGCTGTGTCCCTCAGAGGTGCAGGGAGGCATGGGGAGGGTTGCTGGCAGGGCTGGGCTCTGCTGTGTCCCTCAGAGGTGCAGGGAGACGTGGGGAGCGGGGCTGGCAGGGCTGGGCTCTGCTGTGTCCCTCAGAGGTGCAGGGAGGCTTGGGGAGCGGGGCTGGCAGGGCTGGGCTCTGCTGTGTCCCTCAGAGGTGCAGGGAGGGCCGGTGGTGGGGGGGTGCTGGTGCCCTAGCCCCCAGCTGCTCCGTGGTGTAGCGTCAGGTCTCAGCTCTGCCTGCACAGAGTCTGTCCCTTTGATAGGTCTCTTGGAGGGCAGTGGTTTTTACTAGTGAGAGAGTTCTGCCTTCCACACGCTTGCTTCTCAAGTGCCTCCATCCTCTGGGCCTGATGAGCCAGGCTGAGGCCAAGGGCCCTGTGGGCGGCAGGAGCCCAGGTCTGCGGTAGCGGGAAACTGGAATCGGAAGCTGCCCTGGCCTTGAACTTACGGCTCTGATGTGAGACGTAGGAGTACTGAGTACCATACCAGCTACCCACCCCCAAGCAGCCATTTTTAAAGATTTGTTTATTTACTATTTGAAAGGCAGATTTTCTTTTTTTAAGGATTTATTTATTTTTATTACAAAGTCAGATATACACAGAGGAGGAGAGACAGAGAGGAAGATCTTCCATCCGATGTTTCATTCCCCAAGTGAGCCGCAACGGCTGGTGCTGCGCCGATCCGAAGCCGGGAACCAGGTGTCCCAAAGTTTTCGGCCGTCCTCGACTGCCTTCCCAGGCCATAAGCAGGCAGCTGGTTGGGAAGTGGAGCTGCCGGGATTAGAACCGGCGCCCATATGGGATCCTGGCATGTTCAAGGCGGGGACTTAAGCCACTAGGCCACGCTGCCGGGCCCAAAAGGCAGATTTTATAGAGAAGAGGTAGGAAGATATTCCATCTGCTGGTTCACTCCCCAGACAGCTGCAGCAGCCAGAGCTGAGCCGATCCAAAGCCAGGAGCCAGGAGCTTCTTCCAGGTCTCCCACACAGGTGTAGGGTCCCAAGGCTTTGGGCCGTCCTTGACTGCCTTCCCAGGCCACAAGCAGGGAGCTGGATGGGAAGTGGAGCAGTGGGACACAAACTGAGACCGGTATGGACTGCTGGCACTTGCAGGTGGAGGATTATTGTGCTATGCCACTGTGCCAGCCCTAGTAATAATTTTTGAAACGGAGAGACTGAGTTCTGGTCCCACTTTGTGGGCGCAGACGTGAATGTGCGTTTAGGTAGGTGGGGCCAGCTTCTGTAGCAAGTGTGCAAGTGTCAGGCTCAGACACGGCAGACAGCGTGCCCTGCCTGCTTCTGTCTGTGTGTGGCACTCCTGTGTTCTGTTCTTTCAATTGACAGTCATCTTTTTAAAGATTCATTGAATTATTTATTTGAAAGAGTTATAAGGGGGGGGCTGCTGGCAAGGGAGAGAGATATTCCGTCTACTGATTCATTTCCCAATGATCACCAGAGCTGGGCTTGGGGCCGGGAACTTCATCCGAATCTCCCATGTCAGGGCCCAAGCTCTCAGGCCAGCAGCAGGTTAACAGGGAGTTGGATTGGAAGTGGAGCAATCAGAATTGTAACCAGTGCCCAAATGGGATCCTGGCATCTCAGGCGGCAGCTTAGCCTGTCACACTACCATGCCGACCCTGGCCCTCTGATTTTTCACACATGATTGATTGGCCCCCAGCATCAAGCTTGTGAAGGACCTGTGTGGGAGACTTTGGGGGCCTGCCCATGAGGAAGGAAGGGGACAGAGACACTGCCCAGGGGAGTGAGAAGGGGTCCAGGGAGGCCCCTGGAGCCTGGGTAGGTCCCCTGGAGCAACCCCTTACAGTGAGGGGTCTAGGGAGGCCCCCGGAGCCTGGGTGGGTCTCCTGGAGCAGCCTCTTGCATTGAGGGGTCTGGGGAGGCCCCTGGAGCCTGGGTGGGTCTCCTGGAGCAGCCTCTTGCAGTGAGGGGTCTGGGGAGGCCCCTGGAGCCTGGGTAGGTCCCCTGGAGCAACCCCTTGCAGTGAGGGGTCCGGGGAGACCCCTGGAGCCTGGGTGGGTCTCCTGGAGCAGCCTCTTGCAGTGAGGGGTCTGGGGAGGCCCCCGGAGCCTGGGTGGGTCTCCTGGAGCAGCCTCTTGCAGTGGGTCAGTTGACTGCTACCTGCCATCTTGCCCCCAATGACTGAAATGCACTCCCCTGAGGGTGGGACCTGCCCCCAGCTCCCTTGCTGTGGCCACAGCCCTTCAGAGACCTTTGCCTGGCCCGCTCTGAGAACAGGGTGCCCTCTGGTCCTGCCAGCAGGATAGGATGTGAGTGTGAACGCAGCCATGCAGTGGCTGGTTCCCTCTCACAACTCCAGGCGTGCCCTGTCAGTTCCAGTTACTGAGAAGGCCCCACGGCCCCTGGCTCCTGAGCGCCTGCCATGCAGGCCCCAGCACACACCATATTCCAGCATGCATGTTTTCACACTCACATTTTCCTAGATACTTTTTAAAAAGATTATTTTTTAAAGATTTAATTTTATATTTATTGCAAAGTCCTCACTTTGCATGGGCTTCCGATCCCATATGGGCACCAGTTCATATCCTAGTTGCCCTACTTCCCATCCAGCTCCCTCCTCGTGGCCTGGGAAAGCTGGGGAGGACAGCCCAAAGCCTTGGGACCCTGCACCCGTGTGACAGACCCAGAAGAAGCTGCTGGCTCCTGGCTTTGGATCGGCTCAGCTCTGGCAATTGTGGCCACTTGGGGAGTAAACCAGCAAATGGAATATCTTTCTCTCTGTCTCTCCTTCTCTCTGTAAATCTGACTTTCCAATCAAAACAAATCTTAAAAAAAAAAAAAGGGAAGCAGCCGAGACTCAAAGGGGAACCTGGATGGGAAGGTGGCTGACCCACCAGGTGACAGTGCCCTGATGAAAGGTGGCGGGCACTCGATAAAAGGCATTCCACAGAAGACAGCACACTGAGAGCACACTGAGTGGGAAAGGGGGAAGGCTTCCCAGAGGACAGGGTGGGACTCCCGCCGGCAGCACACCAGATTGTGCTGTCGGGAATGCCTGCCCAGCATGGCGGGCAGGGACAAGATGCCAGCTTGTTCACAGCAGACTTCTTACTAGGAGACAAGAGCAGGGAGTTCAGCCTCTGCCTCCAATACCAGCACACCGGGGTGAGGGCTTTCCTCAGGGCTTACCTCAGGGCTTGCCTCAGGGCTTGCCTCAGGGCTTACCTCAGGGCTTGCCTCAGGGCTTACCTCAGGGCTTGCCTCAGGGCTTGCTACAGGGCTTACTTCAGGGCTTACCTGAGGGCTTACCTCAGGGCTTACCTCAGGGCTTACCTCAGGGCTTGCTACAGGGTTTACCTCAGGGCTTACCTCAGGGCTTACTTCAGGGCTTACTTCAGGGCTTACCTCAGGGCTTGCCTCAGGGCTTACCTCTGGGCTTACCTCAGGGTTTACTTCAGGGTTTACCTCTGGGCTTGCCTCAGGGCTTGCCTCAGGGCTTACCCCTGTGCTTACTTCAGGGCTTACCTCTGGGCTTGCCTCAGGGCTTGCCTCAGGGCTTGCCTCAGGGCTTACTTCAGGGCTTACCTCAGGGCTTACCTCAGGGCTTGCCTCAGGGCTTACTTCAGGGCTTACCTCTGGGCTTACCTCAGGGCTTGCCTCAGGGCTTACCTCTGGGCTTACCCCTGTGCTTACTTCAGGGCTTACCTCTGGGCTTACCTCAGGGCTTACCTCAGGGCTTGCCTCAGGGCTTACTTCAGGGCTTACCTCAGGGCTTACCTCAGGGCTTGCCTCAGGGCTTACCTCTGGGCTTACCCCTGTGCTTACTTCAGGGCTTACCTCTGGGCTTACCTCAGGGCTTACCTCAGGGCTTGCCTCAGGGCTTACTTCAGGGCTTACCTCAGGGCTTACCTCAGGGCTTGCCTCAGGGCTTACTTCAGGGCTTACCTCAGGGCTTACCTCAGGGCTTACTTCAGGGTTTACTTCAGGGCTTACCTCTGGGCTTACCTCAGGGCTTGCCTCAGGGCTTACCTCAGGGCTTACCTCAGGGCTTACCTCAGGGCTTACTTCAGGGCTTACCTCAGGGCTTGCTTCAGGGCTTGCTTCAGGGCTTGCCTCAGGGCTTACCTCAGGCGTTCAGAGGAAAAAGCTGAACTGTTCCCTCACAGCATGCAGAAAATTCAAGATGGACTACGGACCTGGATGGTAAAGGAAATGCAATGCAGCTTCTAGAAGAGCGAGCGTTTGTTGAACAGAACACAAGAAAGCAAAGGCCATGAAGCAGACCAAGACATGCTGGTAACAGGGGAAGCTAGGTAAGGGCATAGGGCAACACTGCACAACTTTATAACTTTTCTTAAAGAGTTTTACAAGGAAGAAAATATTTTTGTTAAGACTGTAGAGCAGGGGCAGGGGCATGGCGCTGCTGCTAACATACCACTGGGCTCATGGCACGCCAGAACAGAGCACCTGGGAACCCCAGCTCTGCATCAGGTCCAGCTTCCCACTCACACACACCCTGGGGGGCAGCAGGTGGCAGCCCAAGTCAGGAGTACCAGGATGGAGACTCAGGCTCCTGGGCCCATCCGGGTCCAACACGCACTTGGGGAATCAGTTAACAGATGAAAGATCAGTCTCCCCCCGACCCCAATCCCTTCTTCCCTTTCCAATCAAATGAAAAATGGGCCAGAAAAAAATGTAAAAACCAAACCAAAACCCTAAGAAAGTGACAAGGCAGGCCATTGTGCAGAAGGTCCCTACACACAACTGACAAAGGACTAGTTCCCACTAGTACCAAGTCCTAAGCAGGTAGAGTCCCAGTGGCCAACAAGGAATTTATGCAAGATCCATGCGCACCCAGAGTGCCGTGAGGAAGCAAGCCGCCCACAGCAAGCCTTGGCGCAGTGCAGAGGACTCTGAGCCCGCGTGACACCAGCCGAGTCAGCCAGCACCACGAACGCTGCACAGGCTCGCCCTGCCACCCAGCTGTCTGAACGCACACCTGAGCAAGCACGCCCAGTGGACAATACTGCCCCTGGCTGCCAAACCAGGCACATCCAATGGCCAGCCCTGCAGAACAAGAGGGGAGTACGCAGTGCCAGGCAACGGGAGGACATACTGCAGGATTCCATTTACCCAGAGTCTGACAGAGGAAGCTCCCCGGGAGCAGGGCCTTGCCAGGGCAGGGACATCGAGACTCTGCAGCGGCACTGGCCAGGCTCTCTGCGTCGATCTGCTTGGCTTCCTTACTAACGTGCTAGGAGCCGTGCACTCTAACACTGAACATGACACACGTGAACTCAGCCACTTCCCCCACGTCTGGGCCAGGCAGGCCACCCCCACGGCTCCCACACGGAGTCCTGGAATGTCACACATCTCCCTCTGTGGCCAGAGGAGGTGGCATCCCAGCTGTCTGCATCCTCCAGGCCTCCTCAGATCCACTGGTTGGCACCGTGCCAGCCAGGAACTCATTAACTGACCCCAAAATGACCGTGTCTCAGCAGACAGGTCCAAGTTTCCACAACAAGACCAGAGCTCCCCTCACCCCCACCCCAAGATCACAGCCCCCTTGAGATGTCCTTCAGGCCCACTCCCGCAGCTAAACACGGGAGGGACACGTGAAGCAGGACTCACTCTAACATCACATGAAGGTTGTGATATATACGCATACGTGTGTTAACGTTACTTGCAGAACAGAACGTCAGATGAGGAGAGACCCAGCTCTCACTCACAGCACAAGAAAGGAACTTGAGGAGCCTCGAGGTCTGCCGCCACCACCTGTCACCAGAGCCCACATCTGTCCAGGTGGTCATCGTCTATAAACCACAGCAACAGCAGTGTAGTAACCCTGCAAGGCCAAGCAGCTGGTCTCGCTCAGCCCCACCTGCACCCGCACATGGAATCCTGTCTGTCCAACAACACACCTGCTGAAAATTAACACAGCTGAGACCATGAGCAAGGGCTAGGCTTGGCTGACCTCAGAGACGGGGACCCTCCTCAAAGATGAGGCCTTTTGGAGATACCAACCTGTCTACAGCCATGAGCTAATGGAAAAGCCTGGATGTGGGGAGCAGTGCGATGGCTCAGTTGGCTAATCCTCCACCTGCAAATGCCAGCATCGCATATGGGCACCAATTTGTGTCCCAACTGCTCCACTTCCCATCCAGCTCCCTGCCTGTGGCCTGGGAAAGCAGAGGAGGCCATCTCCTGTCTCTGACTAGGGCTCTAGCCCCCATGAAGGGAAGGTCACTCTGCTGCAGTGGGTTCCATGAACAGTGGGTTGTTGTCTCTTTGATTTTGTTTTGAGCTACATCAGCAGTTGTACTCACTGAAGCAAAACCCACCATGCACACATGCCCTCAAGTGGACCTCTGGTCCCTGGGGGTGTCTGTTCACAGGGCCCAGGCTGCACCTGGACTTCTGACCCCAGTGGCTTCTGAGGTGTGCTGCCACGCACCATCCCACCACTGCCACCAAATTTGGGCCGGGCCGCAGGACGCAGCAAATCCCTGCACTTGTCTCATATGGAACATGCCCAGCTCAGGGCCTCTTCAAAGATGGCCCCTGCCTGGGAGGATGCAAAGAAACCATTCCTGCTGCAGCTCTGGATCAGGAGTGTGTGTGGCACAAGTGGACAGAGCCAAGCCACACTGACTCAAGGCCAGGGCCAGCCAGGGCCAACAAGCGCGGGTTAGCTGGGGCCCAGGGCCTGTCCTGAAGGACTCCCAGAAAAAACCAGACCCACGCAACAGCACTAGAGTCCGAGAGGATGCAGGAGCGTGAGGGGCAGGCTGAGGAGGCGTCCACTGTGCTAGCAAGGGAGGGAGCAGCACCCCAGCCAGAGCAGGCTAGCAGGAAGCGGCAGCCCAGGGCAGCAGGAAGACCAGAGGTGTGCCTGCATTGTGCAGAGCAGAGAATTGCAGGACAAGCCCTCCAGCTGAGGCGGGAGCGACAGCACATCCCCTGCCCATCACACACTGCTGGGAGTGTCCTCACTCCCAGCGCAGGGAGGGAGGCTGACGCACGATGCTACACACAGTAGCCACACAGTGCCAGCACCCCACAGCACAGTGCCAGTCTGAATCCCAGCTGTTCCGCTTTGGAACCAGCTCCCTACCAGCACATGCGGGGCAGCAGTGGCCCAAGTAGCTGGATCCCTGCCACCCACATGGGAGAGCCGGGTGGAACTCCAGGCTCCTGGCTTCGGCCTGAGTCCCAGCCCACCGAGGCCACTCGGGGAGTAAAGAAGCAAACAGCAGATATGTCACTCAGGCCCGGCGCCATAGCCTGGTGCTGAGTCCTCGCCTTGCATGTGCCGGGATCCCATGTGGGCACTGGTTCACGTCTCAGCTGCTCCACTTCCCATCCAGCTGTTTCTGGCCTGTAAAGGAGGTGGAAGATGGCCCTGGGTCTTGGGACTCTGTACTGAAGTGGGAGACCTGGAGGAGGCTCCTGGCTCCTGGCATTGGATTGGCTCAGCTCTGGCCATTGAGGCTGCTTGGGGAGTGGACCAGCAGTCGAAGGTCTTTCTCTCTGTATCTCAAATAATATATATAAATATCAAATCTTTATATAAACGTGTGTGTGTGTATATATGTGTGTGTATATATATGTATATGTGTGTTGTGTATGTGTGTGTACATATGTGTATATCTATCTATCCCAACTTCCCCTGTCACTAAAACTTTCAAGTCAATCCAGCAACCTTGAGAACAGAACAAACAACAACATGGATCTCATTACCACCCAAATGCCTTGGAGGACAGGGGGCTCTGACGGGGCACGGCATGGCCACGTCTCCAGGGAGCACAGGTCAGAGACGACCAGGGGTGGGACGCTTCTGTCCAGAGGAAATGGCCTGTAAGGCAGACAACACTGACACACAGCCCGGCGACTGTCCTCACTCAGCAGACACAGAGACCCCTTCCTAAGGCTGGGTGAGCAACGACCCACAGGACGGCCCCTCGTGCACACCGGCAGCACACCAACAACAGCCGGCGATGCAAGCAGACAGCGCATGTAACAGCAGCTGGCTTTTTACACTTTAACAACTCACAGAGGGCCCGGCGCACTGGCCTAGAGGCTAAAGTCCTCACCTTGAACGCTCCAGGATCCCTTATGGGCGCCAGTTCATATCCTGGCAGCTCCACTTCCCATCCAGCTCCCTGCCTGTGGCCTGGGAAAGCAGTTGAGGACGGCCCAAACCCTTGGGACCCTGCACCCATGTGGGAGACCTGGAAGAGGTTCCAGGTTCCTGGCTTTGGATCGGCGCGCACCGGCCGTTGCAGCTCACTTGGGGAGTGAATCATCGGATGGAAGATCTTCCTCTCTGTCTCTCCTCCTCTCTGCATATCTGACTGTAATAAAAATAAATAAATCTTAAAAAAAAACATGACTGCCGATTTTATCAGATGTTTTCCTTTGATTATTGTTCGATATTTTCTCCTCTGTTTTGTTCTTGTGGTGATAACATTGCATTTGTCTCGGGCTCGGTTGCCCGGGCCAGTCCCGACTTGCTGGTGGTATGCTGGTCCCTGACGGAGTCCGCTGATGCCGCAGGGCTCGGTGTTCACGGGAGCGCGGGCTCTTCTTCCCCTTTCGGTTTTGGTGTCAGGGTTGTGTTAGCTTCATACAACAGGGCAGAGTGTTCTGTTTTCTCAAGGAGTTTCTGTGAAGTTTGTCACCGCTAAGATGGCCATTCCAATGTGTCCGGACTCAGAACGCAAAAGCTCAGATTGTTCTTAAAGTATGAGAGCAGTCTATTGTGTTTTTCTGTTTTTCTTTTATAAGATTTGTTTATTTTTATTGGAAAGGCATATTTACAGAGAGAAGGAGAGACAGAGAGGAAGATCTGTCCAATGGTTCACTCCCCAAGTGAGCTGCAACGGCTGGAGCTGAGCCGATCTGAAGCCAGGAGCCAGGAACCTCCTCCAGGTCTCCCATGCGGGCGCAGGGTCTCAAAGCTTTGGGCTGTCCTTGACTGCTTTCCCAGGCCACAGGCAGGGAGCTAGGTGGGAAGCAAGGCCGCCAGGATTACAACCGGCACCCATATGGGATCCCGGCACATGCAAGGCAAGGAATTCAGCCACTAGGCTACTGTGCCGGGCCCAGGGTTTTTTGTTCGTTTGCTTTATAAAACAATTTATTTGAGGGCCTTGTGTGATGGCTCAATGGCTAAATCCTTGCTTTGCACATGCCCAGATCCCATATGGGCACCAGCTCATTTCCCAGCTGCCCCGCTTCCCATCCTGCTCCCTGCTTGTGGTCTGGAAAAGCAGTGGAGGATGGCCCAAAGCCTTGGGACCCTGCACCCACGTGGGAGACCTGGAAGAAGCTCCTGGCTCCTGGCTTTGGATCGGCTCAGCCATTGTGGCCACCTGGGGAATGAATCAGTGGATGGAAGGACTTTATCTATCCTTCTCTGTAACAATAAAAATAAATAGCAAACTAAAAAAATTTAGTTTTTATCAGATGGTAGCCTAGTGGCTAAAGTCCTTGCCTTGAACGCGCCGGGATCCCACATGGACGCTGGATCTAATCCCGGCAGCCCCACTTCCCATCCAGCTCCCTGCTTGTGGCCTGGGAAAACAGTGGAGGATGGCCCAAAGCCTTGAGACCCTGCACCCATGTGGGAGACCTGGAAGAGGCTCCTGGCTCCTGGCTTCAGAACGATGCAGCTGCAGTGATTGTGGCCACTTGGGGAGTGAATCATTACACGGAAGATCTTCCTCTCTGTCTCCCCTCCTCTCTATCTGACTTTCCAAAATAAAAAAAAAGTTTAAAAAATTTTATTTGAAAGGCATAGAGTCTGCTCCCTGATGGTTGGGTCTAGAGCCATGTCAGTCTGAAATGAGGAAGTGAGAACCTCATCTGGGTCTTCCATGTGCACGCAGGAGCCCCAGCGCTTGGGACGTCCTCGGCTGCTTTCCCAGGTGTGTCAACAGGGAGCTGGAGGGGAGGTGGAACAGCTGGGACTTGAACCCACACCCGTTTGGGATGCTGGCATTGCAGACAGCAACCAGCGTGCTTGACAGAATTGGAGCACTGGCTGGTCTGCTTCCTGTCCAGCTCCCTGCTCGTGGGCCAGGCAGGAATGTCCCACCTACCTGAGTTCCCCCATCCATGCAAGACTGGGTGAAGTGTCTGGGAAGTGAGCCAGTAGATGGAGGATCTCTCTCTCTCCCATTGTCACTTTAGTTTTCAAGTAAATCCTACAGAAGTGCTGGGGCCAGCGTAATGAGTAAAACTGTCGCGTGTAGCACTGGTATCCCATAGAGTGGCAGCGTGTGTCCCGGCTGCTCCGCTTCAATCCAGCTGTCTGCTAATGGCCTGGAAAAGCAGTGGAGGGTGCCCAAATGTTAGAGACTCTGCACTCGTGTGAGAGACCCGGATGAGACTCCTAGCTTCAGTCTGCCCTTTTGGTCACGTGGTCACCTGGTCACCGGGGAGGTGAATCAGCAGATAGAAAATTCTCTCCTTTCCTCCCTCTCTCTCTCTTTCCCTCTAACTCTGATTTTTCTTTTCTTTTTAAGATTTATTTATTTTTATTGCAAAGTCAGCTAGCTATACAGAGAGGAGGGGAGACAAGAGAGGAAGATCTTCCGTCCGATGATTCACTCCCCAAGTGACCGCGACGGCTGGTACTAAGCCAGGAGCCTGTTCCAGGTCTCCCACACGGGTGCAGGGTCCCAAAGTATTTGACCGTCCTCGGCTGCTTTCCCAGGCCACAAGCAGGGAGCTGGATGGGAAGTGGGGCTGCCGGGATTAGACCCAGCGTCCATATGGAACCCCGGTGCGTTCATGGCGAGGACTTTGGCCACTAGGCCACCGCGCCAGGCCCTAACTCTGATTTTCAAAATCAGACAGTAGATGTGTATGTGTGTGTGTGTGTGTATTTAATCTTTGTTTTCTTGGAAAGTCAGATTTTACAGAGGGAAGAAGAGACAGAAAGGAAGATCTCCCATCCACTGGCTCACTCTCCAAATGGCTGCAACGCCCAGAGCTGAGCCAATTCGAAGCCAGGAATTAGGAACCTCCTCCAGGTCTCCAAGGCGGGTGCAGGGCCCCAAGGCTTTGGGCCGTCCTCTACTGCTTCCCCAGGCCACAGGCAGGGAGCTGGTTGGGAAATAGAGCAGCCAGGACACAAACCGACGCCCGTATGGGATGCTGGTGCATGCAAGGAGAGGATGTTAGCCACTAGGCCACCCTGCCGGGCCCTCAGTATATCTTTTAAAAAAGTGCTGATGCATTTGTGACTGGTCAGCCTCTCCTGTCCTGGCAGGCATCTGGCAGCTTGGAGCCGTGTCCCAGCCTCAGGGCCCGCTCACGCAGGCTTTGTCTCCCTGACCTGAGGCACACTCCACCCGCCCTGGGACTAAGGCGTCAGCTCCGCCTCTCCAGCTCCTTGCTGTGTCTTGTGCGCCTTCCCCACGGGGCGCAGGACATGCGAGGGCACCAACAGTATTTCCCTGGGACGGTGGCTCCAGCTGGCCAGGAATGTGGCGTCGGGGGTGTCACTTGGGCGGCGGGCCTGTCTCTGCTGTGCTCCTGTTGGTGGACTGCTTGGTGGTGGACAGGTTAGTGGCAGCTTCTAGGAGCCGGGGGCTTTCCCAGCACAGGCTGCCCCTCCAGGGCGTGGCTGTCCCCTTGGCATTCCTCCCCAGTCACCTGTTGCAGTGTGAGCATACGTGGCCTGTGCTGCTTGTTCCCTGCACTCAGGCTCAGGAGCCAGGGTTTCACCTCACAGGAGGTCCCTTTCAGGAACGCTCCTCTCGATGTGTGCAGGCCAGTGGGCTCCCTCTTCTCCCTGGCGTCTTAGAGGTGAGCCCCCGGTGTGTGTTGGGTCTTGAGGTCTGATCTTGGGGACGGAGCGCTGGGAAGCCAGAGTGTGTGCTCCTGGAGCTGGCCAGCAGTGCAGCCTGCCCTAAGCTCAGGAAGGCCCAGGGGTGGACAGGCCACCTGCCTGTCTGTGCCCGGAAACTTCCCATGCGGCTGTCAGGAAGCAAGCCGGAAGCACACGTGAGTGCTGAGGGCAGCGCTCGAGTCTGGCAGGATGCTGCCCCGGCCAGGCCTTGCCTTGGCTCCCGAGGGCTTTCTTTCTTTTTTTTTTCTTTAAAGATTTATTTATTTTTATTACAAAGTCAGATATACAGAGAGGAGGAGAGGCAGAGAGGAAGATCCTCCGTCCGATGATTCACTCCCCAAGTGAGCTGCAACGGCCGGTGCTGTGCCGATCCGAAGCCGGGAACCTGGAACCTCTTCCAGGTCTCCCACGTGGGTGCAGGGTCCCAAAGCCTTGGGCCGTCCTCGACTGCTTTCCCAGGCCACAGGCAGGGAGCTGGATGGGAAGTGGAGCTGCCGGGATATGAACTGGCGCCCATATGGGATCCTGGAGCGTTCAAGGCGAGGACTTTAGCTGCTAGGCCACGCCGCTGGGCCCTCCCGAGAGCTTTCGAGTCAGACTCTGCCACCAGTTCCTGTTGGAGATGGAGGAGGGGGGAGCCAGAGGCCCAGCTGACTGTAGGGTTACAGACAGGCTTTGGTTGCGGGCTGCCGAGACAGGAGGACTGACTGTGACACTTGCTTTGCAAGGGCTGAGAAGCCTGCTCCACAAGGCCTGGGCCTGTGCCCTCCACTCTCCAGGGCAGGCAGCGGTGGCCTCAGACCCTGACGGCCGATGCTCCGAGGGGTACTCCAGGCCTGCCCTGCTCCGAGGGGTAGCTAGAATGCTAACCTCCAGTATTCTAAATGACAGTAGTATCAGTAATGTAATTTTGAGTGAAACCTCCTCAGAAAAGCTTTTGTTTGGCAGCTGTGACAGGAACTATTGTAGGCCCTGGGTGCACTGTGGGAAATAGAAGAGCTGGTATCAGGTGGCACTGGTGCCAGGTGTGGGTGCCTGCTCTGGGGCACGCCCCTCGCAGCCAGCAGCAGGTGCAGCACGGCGTACTCCTGGCGTCCCCTGCTGTGGGCGCCCTGAGCATGTGAGGGGACAGAAGGAACAACCCTCCCACAGTGGCTAAGAGGAAGAGAGTCCCATTGCTGTCTACCCCAGGGCCCACCTCAGGCCCCCGAAGAACTGACGGCCCGGCCCTCGCGGTTCCTCTTACCAGAGACGTTGTGAATGCTACTTACCCTCCAGGACCCCTCCCTCGGGTCTCACAGTTGGGAAGCTGCACTTCTTGTATCTCCTGGGAGTGTGTAGTTCAGAAAGTCAGGGGTGGGATGTGCTGGCTTTTGGTTGTGGGCTGCGTTTCCCATCCCTGGGTGGGGCGTCTCAGCCCTGCTACGGATATCGGGCCCACATGGCTGCCTTAGTTTGGGACAGACTCGTCCTGCACCCGGTGGCCGTGCTCCGAGTCTCCCCCAGCAGTCAGGCACACTGCTGGGTGTTGTACCCAGAGAGCTGGTGCGGGGCAGGGCTTGGGTCTGTTAGTGCCTGCTTTGGGTTGGTGGCTGGGCCTTTGTGAGGGAGGAGGTGACCAGGTGGCACGCACACACATGCTCAGAGATGGCGCTGAACATTTACTTCGTGGTCGCTGGCATGCTGGTGACTTCCAGCCCTGCCTAGGCTCACCACGCTTCTCCTGGCCCACACCGCCTGCTCCCCGCCTAGGCCTCAGGGTGGACCTCTTCCCCTCTGTGCTGGCCACTCTCCAGGATGGGCCTTGGACCCAGTGTGTATGTGGCCAAGTTTAGGGTGCTGCAGGTGTCAAGGTCTGGGGAGCTGGGGTGTGCAGCTGCACGGAGCCCCGGGGCTTCTCATCTTGCTGAATCCTCAGGTCTGCACCTCTGGGGGTACTTGCAAGCAGAGGCCAGCCTGGTGATGAGCCTAAGGTGAACAATGGGGGAGCTCAGGCCTGGAGCCTGGCTGCACCAAAGAGGTACAAGTCATGCCGCGATCCATCTGTGCTCTGGGGGTCGCACTGTGGAGTAGTGACTAAAGCCAGCATAACACATGGGTGCCCGTTTGTGTCCCAGCTGCTCCGTTTCGATCCATCTCCCTGCTAAATGACATGGGGAAAGCAACAAAGATGGCCCCACTGCTTGGGCTCCGGCCACCTGCGTGTGAGACCTGGAGGAAGCTCCTGGCTCCTGGCTCCTGGCTCCTGGCTTTAGATCTGACCCAGCCTGTTTGGGGGTCAACTATGGTTGGAAGACCTCTTTCTGTCTGTCTGTATTCTCTGTAACTCTGACTTTCAAATAAATAAATAACTTTTTTTTAAGGGCCTGCTCTGGTAGCTGTGGCTGGAGCCCCAGGACTCCCCTCCTGCTGGGCCGTGTGCTTGTGCCTGAGGGGAACTTACAGAGAGGGCCAGCAGCCTTGCCTCTGTCAGGGAGCTCTAGCCTGGGGTAGATGTGCCCAGGAGGTGTGGCATCCAGGTGGGCAGGACCTGTAGGCATGCGGCCCCAGGGGGTTCTGGGCAAGCCTGGGCCCTTGGAAAGGGGAAGTTTTCCCATCTGTCTCCTGAGGCACTTGCTGCTGGCCACAGCCTGCTGCAGGGGGAGGGCTTGGCTGGCTTGCCCAGGAAGGGGCTGCTTGGGAGGTGAGGAGTGTGCAGCCCTCTGCCTCTGCGGGGCAGGGCTCAGGGCTCTCCGGAAAGGGCCAGGAAGTTTTGGTGAGGTGTGGGTGGCCTGGGGCTTTGTGGTTGGGGCTTGGCTGTGGCGACTGTGGCCAGTATTCATCTGGGAGCTACATGGAGACCGGGGTGGCCTATCCTTATTTTCACTCCTGATGACAACTTTCTCCCTTGAACCACCCTTTTCCAGGCAGGCCAGGCAGCAGGAATCTGACATTCTTTGGGGGCATAGTGAGGTTAGTAGGGGGGTCTCAAAAGATGCCCTGTTGCTGGCCACTGCCCACTCCCTGGCCTCCATGCCCCCTCACCTTCCACTGCCCTTTCTCCCCAGGGTCTCTCTCCCTCCCTGCTCAGAGGGAACCTCTGCTTGCCTTGAGACCGCCTGCCTGTGCCTACCCCTTAAACAGATGTGGTGGCTGCTCTGTTTGCCCACAAACAGGTACTGAGCACCTGCTGTCTGCCATGTGGGTTCCAGGCTGCAGAAGGAAGGAGGCCAGGGGTACCACATCCACCCAGCAGAGCGGTCTCTGCCAACAGCAGCTTCCATGAGGGTGGGTTGGGAGCTGAGGCGCGACCCTGAGAGCAAGCGTGAAGATGACCCCTTTTTTCTTTTTTAAGATTAATGGGGCCTGGTGCAATAGCATAGCAATAAAGTTCCTCGCCTTGAACACGCCACGATCCCATATGGGCGCTGGTTCTAATCCCGGCAGCTCCACTTCCCATCCAGCTCCCTGCCTGTGGCCTGGGAAAGCAGTCGAGGACGGCCCAAAGCCTTGGGACCCTGCACCCACGTGGGAGACCTGGAGGAAGTTCCTGGCTCCTGGTTTCGGATCAGCACAGCACTGGCCATTGCGGCTCACTTGGGGAGTGAATCATTGGATGGAGGATCTTCCTCTCTGTCTCTCCTCCTCTTTATATATCTGCCTTTCCAATAAAAATAAATCTTTTTTAAAAGATTAATGAAAGTGTTACAGAGGAAGAGATCACAAACACAGACTTCCATCCACCGGGTCACTTCCCAAATGGCCTCGGTGGCCAGGGCTGAGCCAGGAGGAAGCCAGGAGCCAGGGACTTCATCCAGGTCTCCGATATGTGTGCAGGCCAAGCTGTTAAGAGAGGAGAAAAAAGAAAAGAAAGGAGCTGGATGGGAAGTGGCAGAGACCGGACTTGAACCAGCCCCCATGCAGGATGCTGCCATTGGTGGCGGCAGCCTCGCTGGTTGTTCTCCAACACAGCCCCCATGAGGGCTTCCAGTACAGGGGTGTGAGCAGTGGCAAGAGGGCCACCTGGCTCCCACACAGGGTTCTATTTCTTGGTGAGGGCCAGTCAGAGGGTAGCAGGCTGAGGAGTGGACTCACTTTTGGGTTGACACGACCCCTGGGGTGCAGTGAGGGGGGTCTCAGGGTGTGGGTTTCCTGAAGGACTTAGTGAGGGCCATTCCCAGAGCCCAGCCAAGTGTCAGAGGAACACAGGATCAGAGCTGCTGCTGCTGTCCCCTCCCAGCCCCTGCCTGCTGGGATGGTGTAGGCCCATGGGGAGGTCCCGGAAGCACAGCCCCGCAAGGGCTCCCCCCAAGGGCTCAGGGCCCTGGAGAGGTCCTGGAGGGGGAAGTCCTGGAGGCACAGCCCGTGAGGGCTCAGGGCCCTGGGGAGGTCCCGGAGGCACAGTCCGTGAGGGCTCAGGGCCCTGGGGAGGTCCTGGAGGGGGAGGTCCTGGAGGCACAGCCCCCTCCAGGGCTCAGGGCCCTCACTGGCACAGCTTGTTTGGGAGATGGTTCTGGATCCTGCTGCCCCCAAGAGAGAATGTGCCCGGGATGCCTTTCCAGCATCTTGGAAGTCGCGCCCTGCCCCTGCCCTGCAGGTTCTTGGCTGAGGTATCCTGCGGCCTTAGGCTGGGTGAGTTTGTGTTAGGTGACGCTTCCGGGGTGGATGATGACTTCGCCGCCAACCCGTGGCTCTGCCGCTTGGGCTAACAGCCACCTACCTGCTCCTTTTCCTGTGCGACATGCTCACTGCTCACACTGCGTTTGCTTTCTTGCGCTTCCCTAAACACAGGCCAATGTGGGCTGTCTGGGACGCGGAGTTCCCGGTGCCTGGTGCTCTGTGTTTCCGGAAGCCGGAAGCATTAACCTTGGCCGCAGCAGTCCACACTGCCTTATTGCTGTCGGAATCTCTGCTGTTCAGTTGCTCCAGTCCTGCCCTGGCAGCATCGGCCGCAGGGCCTTGGGCCAGGAGGCCCTTTCTGCCAGAGTCCTTTACACTCGAGCCCCAGTGGGAAGACCCAGGGCGGAGGGCACAGCCGCCTGTGGTCTGTCTCAGTTTTTGTGACCTTATTTCAATGTGATTTCATGAAGACTTACCCAAAAGTTGCCAAGAAACACAAAACTAGGAGCTCCATGTAGTTTTACCCAGGTTGACCAGCTGTTTACATTTGGTTATTTTTATTTTGTAATTTAGTTTTGTTTAGCTTTTTGAATTTTAATTAGTTTTTAAGTCATTCTAATTTATACATATGATTCTAAGAGTATAATGATACTATTCCTCCTTCCCTCTCCCTTTTAGTCTTTGAGATAACATCCTTTAAATGTATATTACAGTAAAAGGGTTTAACGCTTCACTGAAGAAGCTTAACAAGTAAACAAAGCAAGCTGAGCATGATAGCTCATCTGACTAATCTTCCACCTCTGAGCACTGGATCCCATAGGGGCTCTGGTTCGTATCCCGGCTGCTCCACTTCCCATCCAGCTCCCTGCCTGTAGCCTGGGAAAGCAGTCGAGGACGGCCCAAAGCCTTGGGACCCTGCACCCACGTGGGAGACCCGGAAGAGGCTTCTGGCTCCTGGCTTTGGATCAGCTCAGCTCTGGGCGTTGTGGCCACTTGGATAGTGAATAGCAGGAAGATCTTCCTCTCTGTCTCCCCTCCTCTCTGTAAATCTGCCTTTCCAATAAAAATAAATAAATATTAAAAAAAAAACCAAAGAGTGAAGAGAGCACCCTAGTGGGCCCCATGAGCAGCAGCTGTGAACTCTAGCTGGCTGGGAAACGAGCGTCCCACTGCCTGCAGCGGGTCTGAACAGTCCCTAGCCTTGAAGTCATGCAAGTCTAACAGTCTCAACCATCAGGTTGGCTAAAGTACAGAACAGAGTCTCATAAAACTATATTTGCAGCAATACTTCTACACTAGGCATTGCTTTTTCTTTCTTTAAGATGTATTTGTTTTTATTTGAAAGGCAGATTTACCGAATGAAGGAGAGAAAAAGCTTCAAGCTGCTGATTCACTCCCCAAGTGGCTGCAAAGGCCATAGCTGAGCCGACCCAAAGCCAGGAGCCAGGAGCTTCTTCCGAGTCTCCCACATGGGTGCAGGTCATACCTGGGCCGTCCTCCGCTGCTTTCCCAGGCCACAAGGAGGGAGCTGGATGGGAAGTGGAGCTGCTGGGATTAGAACCAGTGCCCCTATGGGGTGCTGGCACCATAGGCAGAGCCTAGTTCTGGCTTAGTTCTGTCTCTTGGCTTCCATGTGACCCAGCTGGCCCTGGCTGTCATGGACATGTGGAGCTGAACTGGATGGGCAGTTTGTCACCACGTGTCTGTTTCTCTACCTTCCAAATGTCTAGAAAACCAGGAGACCACAGTAATGCAGTGCCGTTTCCAAATCCAGTCCGTGCTGAGCGTCATGAGCTGCTGCCTAAGTTGCTGTGGCCTTTCCTTGGTCATGGTCCGGGCAGAGCCACGACCCTGTGCGGCATCCCTCCAGGCTGACCCACTCCAGTCTGGACTGCTTCAGTGGCCTGTGTCGACTGTCGCACGGCCATGATCCGGGCACAGGCCTTGCCCACCAGCTGCCCCTTTCAGACATGCCTGCTTCTCCTTGTGGCCTCGGTGCCATGACAGGCGTCTTCTTGCTCCTCCGCTCCTGTGCCGTGTAGCCAACACGGAGTGTGGAAAAGGTCTGCAGCCCCACGGGCCTCCGGTCCCCGCTCGGTCCCCGCTCGGTCCCCGTTCCCCACTGCCCTCTCCTCGGGCTGGCCTTCTGCGAGCTCTGCCTCCACGGGAGTCAGGGTTCTGTTGGATTCTGCAGTTTGTAACCCATTGTTCCCCTCCCTTACATTAATTAGGTGTTTCCAGACTCAGCCAGTGGGGGCCCTGTCAGCCCAACTGCTGTCCCCAGGGGGTGTGTCTTCACGTCCCTTTTCCTGGCTGGACTCTCTGCAAACCGTTTGTTTCTAGTAAGTGCGCCAGTGCAGTACACTCTAGAACTCAGTTCTGTTCTACCAGGTGGGGGTATTTATGGTATTTTTGTGGTGGGAGGGGGTGTTAATCCGGTGACCTTGGGCTGTGTGGTTTTCTTTGAAGCTTGCAGCTTGTTGATGCATAGGCAATACTGATTGATCACGTAGATAATTGAAACCAAGGTTATTCCTAAGCACTGACTGTGCCCCTGGAGGTTTAATCTCTTCAACAACTTGTGGAAGCAGGGAGCTCGAGCCTGCCTGGTTAAACATGAGCTGGGGAGGCTCAGAGAGGCTGGTCACCAGGCTCGGGTCACACAGCTGGTGACCAGGGGAGAGAGCGCCTCTTGCTGACTCACTGGTTAGGATCTGAAGGGTCTGTGCTCCACACTGCAGGCTCCGTGCAGGTGATGTTGGTAACAAGTAGTAACTTTCTGGTTGAAGGTCTCTGTCCTGCTGCCTGATTCTTTGTCCGCATGAGAACCCAGGGCGAGGAACCAGTGTGCGACTCATCGCCTTGCCCCCTCCTGGCCAAAGCCTGTTTGCTTTTACTGCAGTGGCTCTGGGGCCTGGTGTTTCCGTAAAATCCAGACCCTAACTGTAAACCTCTTATTTTCTTCCTGTAGGAATTTACTTGCTAGAAAACACAATGCAAGACTTGACAAACACAGTGACTTGGGATGGAAGTTATTTGGAAAAGTACCGCTCCGAGAGAATGCACAGAAAGAGTCAAAGAGAATACAAAAGGTACCCAAGCTGGGAAATCAGAACTCACTGTGGTGTGTGTGCAGCACGTGTTCTAGAGCCTCGCCGAAACGCCCGCTGCTGACGCTCTGCGTTAGAACACCCTGTGCCCGCTGCGTGCCGAGTCTATCCAGAAACGGGGGTGGTTTAGCCACTGTTGTTTCCTAGTTGGTCCCGCGTGCCCCGGGGAGTTCTGGCTGCGCCGCCAGGCTCCAGCTGTTTAGGATTTGGTTCCTTTGAGTAGTGAGTCGGGGCTGCAGGTGAGTTACAGCCCAACTTGATGAATTGTTTGATAATGAAGCACTCTGTGTGGGCTGTTAGAACAAGTACTTTGGGTGCTGCTCTGGGTCAGGAGGGCCTTCCCTCCAGTGCTAGTGCTGCTGGGCTCCTAGGCCTCTCTGGAGGGAGGTGGGGGCTCAGGGCCAGGCCAGCCTGCGGCATTCCCATACTCCTCCCCCCGACAGCCTCCGAGCGAGGGGCAGCAGCTGCAGGCATGCTGGCTTCTCTTTGCCCTAGGAAGCCAGTGCACAGCTGGCCCTCAGCGTGTGTGCTCCTGGGCCCAAGGGCCGGCCCTCAGCATCCGTCCTCCTCCTGGGCTGTTGGGCCATCTTGCTGGGTTGCTGGGGGCCTGGTGTTTTCACAGGGCTCCCCACACCCTAGCCTTCTGCTCCAGCTCTCCATGCACACTGCACAGGCCTGCCAGGCGCTGCAGCAGCAGGCCTTGTGGCTGCCGCTGGAGTCGGAGGACATGCCCACACTGTGAGTGGCCCCAGTGCTGGCGCTGTGCGCATCTTGGCAGGGCACACAGGCACCCGCACTTAGAAGAACAACACGGTTGACCGGGAGTTTCGCACTAAGGTATTGCTCTGTGCTGGTTGTCAGCCAGTTCCTGTGTTTCCAGTAGGTTGTGTGAGGAGTATACTGTTACTTTCCTCAGTTGACCAGAGGCACTGGAACACAGACTGAGTGACTTGTGCAAGTCACACAGGTGGTCATGGCAGAGCTGTGGTCAGAGAGTGGCGGGAGGATACGCTGGGGGTGGTGTGCAGCGTGGCCCAGGTCGCTGAGCCAGAGGGCAGTGCAAGGAGGTTGGCGGAAGTCCTGGGGAGCATGGCAGATTTCCTGGAGCTGAGGTCACCCTGCAGCCCCTGGCTGCTGGCCTCATCCAGGTGAGAAATGGGGTCTGGCCCAGGGCTGCATCCTCGGTTGGGGGTAGGGTTGCAGCGTGCTAATCCTTTTAGTACAGATCACAACAACTGCTGACCTGCTGTGGGGCCAGGCTGACCTGCTGTGGGCCCAGGCTGACCTGCTGCTGTGGGCCCAGGCTGACCTGCTGTGGGGCCAGGCTGACCTGCTGTGGGCCCAGGCTGGCCTGCTGCTGTGGGGCCAGGCTGACCTCCTGCTGTGGGGCCAGGCTGACCTGCTGCTGTGGGGCCAGGCTGACCTGCTGTGGGGCCAGGCTGAACTGCTGCTGTGGGGCCAGGCTGACCTGCTGTGGGGCCAGGCTGGCCTGCTGCTGTGGGGCCAGGCTGACCTGCTGCTGTGGGGCCAGGCTGACCTGCTGCTGGGTGGAGCCGAGGTGTGGAAACAAGTCTGGGGCACTGACCTTGGCCAAAGTGGACTTGATGTTTGTTCTGAAGCTGTCTTTCACCATGTGTGGTGTTGTCTGCACTCTGGAGACTAAGTCAAGTCGGAGTTGGAGTTGCTTCTGTAGGTGTCGCACTTTGAGCTGGAACCCCTTCTTCCACCTGCGAAGGTAAAACCCCAGTGCACAGGGCAGTGATGCATCAGGAAAGGAAACCGTCAGGCTGCTGCTGAGTTCCTGAAAACTGCATGATGAGAAGCGATTACTAAGGCTACCTTCCTCCAGCTCTTAGCATCACCGGCATCATGTTCATGATGATCTTTGTAGTTCCCTGCTTGCTCAGGGGCTGAGCATGGATGGAGTCGTTGACCCTGAAGGGTTTTTTTTCCCCCTGACTGAAGTGACTAGGCTAATTACGTGTAGCAGCACTGCCAAGTGTAGGTCATCTGGCTGCTCACGTCACACTAATGTAACTGTGCCGACGGGGCCACCCCGAGCTGGTGCGCTGCAGCGCTGGCCCCTCGCGGCTCTTCCCCTCCCGCCCCCCGTGCTGGCATGGCCTGCCTGGGCTCGAGGTTCTGGACCGCTGTGGTCCACGATGCTGACAGGGTATATGAACCTCTGGGAAGCTCCACTCCTTGCCCTGTCCCTCTCTCTGGAGTTAGTTTTTAGCATTTGTTTGGGAGACAGATGCAGAGTGACCCTCCTGCTCCTGGCACTGGTTTCCTCCCCAGGTGCCCCCAGTGGCTAGGCCTGGGCTGCAGGGGACAGGAGCCTAGTTCCTAGAGTCATGGCCACTGCTTTCTGGGCTCCAGATGGTGGTAAGCTGGAGTCCGGGGCTGGCAGTCAAATGTGGACACCCTGATTTGGGGCATGGGCATCTTCACTGCTGGACTCGCCCCCTGCTTTCTAGAGATGTGTGCATTTACAATTATTGCTCAAGAGAAGTGGCAGTGCTTGGTGATCTGTGGGCGTGGATTAGGGTCAGGCTGCCTGTGCGTGGCGCTGCTCTGCCAGTTGGCTGCATGGCTTTGGGCAGACGGCCTGGCCTCCCTTTTTTCTCATCTAGATAATGTGGCACACTGTGGGCCCTGCCTCCAGGGCGGTAAGGACTAAAGCAGCAGATCCACGCTGTGAGCCTGAGTGGTAATGAATGCAGTGAGGGCTTGAATATGCTCGCTCTTTTGGTGGGCTCAGCTGCGTTTGTCCACCTTGCACAGCAGCAAGCGGGCATGAGAAGGAGGGCACGAGCCGGGGCCCATGGTGGAGGCAGGGCCCTGGGCTGGGCGCGAGGGGCCATGTCCAGGCCAGGCCGTGGGCTGGGGTGCGAGGGGCCGTGTTGAGGCCAGGCCGTGGGCTGGGCGCGAGGGGCTGTGTCCAGGCCACGCCCTGGGCTGGGACGCAATGGGCCGTGTTGAGACCAGGCCCTGCGCTGGGGTGCGAGGGGCCGTGTTGAGGCCAGGCCGTGGGCTGGGGCGCAATGGGCCGTGTTGAGACCAGGCCCTGCGCTGGGGTGCGAGGGGCCGTGTTGAGGCCAGGCCGTGGGCTGGGGTGCGAGGGGCCGTGTTGAGGCCAGGCCGTGGGCTGGGGTGCGAGGGGCCGTGTTGAGGCCAGGCCGTGGGCTGGGGTGCGAGGGACTATGTTGAGGCCACGCCCTGGGCTGGGGTGCGAGGGGCCGTGTTGAGACCAGGCCGTGGGCTGGGGTGCGAGGGGCCGTGTTGAGGCCAGGCCCTGGCTGTGGCGCAGGGAGCTGTGTTGAGGCCAGGCCGTGGGCTGGGTGCGAGGGGCCGGGTTGAGACCAGGCCCTGCGCTGGGGTGCGAGGGACTATGTTGAGGCCAGGCCGTGGGCTGGGGTGCGAGGGGCTGTGTCGAGGTCAGGCCGTGGGCTGGGGTGCGAGGGGCCGTGTTGAGGCTAGGCCCTGGCTGGGGCGCAGGGAGCTGTGTTGAGGCCAGGCCGTGGGCTGGGGCGCAGGGAGCTGTGTTGAGGCTAGGCCATGGGCTGTGTTGAAGCCAGGCCCTGGGCTGAGTGCGAGGGGCCATGTCGAGGCTAGGCCATGCCCTGGGCTGGGGTGTGAGGGGCTGTGTTGAGGCCAGGCCCTGGGCTGGGTACGAGGGGCTGTGTCGAGGCCAGGCCCTGGGCTGGGGCGCAGGGAGCATAGTTGTAACAGGTTCTCGTGGCCTCAGGCAGCCCATAGCCGGGCTCTGCATCATGAGAGCCTTGTACCTGCAGGCCTGGTCTGATTTTCGGCTCTATCATTCCCTGTTGGTGTGGTCTGGGGCTGGCTGTCCCTTCTCGCTCTCCTCTTCTGCTTGCTGGCTGTTCCTGAGGTCCCTGCCTACAGAGCTGTGGGTGAGGAGGTACTATGTATGGTGTATTGTCACCAGAGTTGGTCATCGGGGAGAGCTCCCAGGAGTTGAGTTGAGGGAGAGAGAGACCTTCCATCCACTGACTGATTTCCTTAATGGCTGTCACAGCCAGGCCTGAGCTAGGCCGAAGCCAGGAGCTTCTTCCAGCTCTCCGACATGAGTGTAGGAGCCCAAGGACTCCAGCCGTCTTTTGCTCTTTCCTAGGCACATTAACAGGGAGCTAAATGGGAAATAGAGCAGCTGAAACTGGGACAGGTGCTCCTACGGGATGCTGGTGCTGTAGGGAACAGCTGGACCGGCTGGGCCGTGACACCAGCCCTGTACTGGTCTACTTTCGGCTTTGGCCTCAATAGACTTAACATTTTGAGGGAAATTTGAAATTTTATCACAAATGTTTACTTATACAGTTTATTTGAAAGGCAGAGAGAGACATATACACAAAGATCTGGTATCTGCTGATTCATTTTCCAAAACAGCACAGCAGCTTAGGCTGGGTCAGGTTGGAGCCGGAAGCTGGGAGCTCTGGCTGGGTTGCCCTGTTGGCAGGAGGGACTGAAGGTACAGGGCGGCCAGGACCTGAAGTCAGGTTTCTGAAGCCAAATCTTTTCTGTAATGTTCAAAGATTTTTTAGAAATATTTATTTTATTTTTATTACAAAGTCAGATATACAGAGAAGAGGAGAGACAGAGAGGAAGATCTTCTGTCCAATGATTCACTCCCCTAGTGAGCGCAACGGCCGGTGCTGCGCCAATCCAAAGCCAGGAGCCAGAAACCTCCTCCAGGTCTCCCACGCGGGTGCAGGGTCCCAAAGCTTTGGGCCGTCCTCCACTGCTTTCCCAGGCCACAGGCAGGGAGCTGGATGGGAAGTGGAGCTGCTGCGATTAGAACCAGTGCCCTTTTGCTCAAGGTGAGGACTTTAGCTCCTAGGCCACCGTGCCGGGCCCAATGTTCAAAGATTTATTTATCTATTTGAAAAGCAAAGCTACAGAGAGAGAGAGATCTGTTGGGTCACTCCCCAAAAGGTTACTGTGGCTTGGACCGGGCCAGGCCAGAGCCAGGAGCCAGGAACCTCAGGGGCTGGCAGCATGCTGATCATCACCTCTGCCTTCCCAGGTATGTCAGTAGGGAGCTGGATTACAAGTACAGCACCCGGGGGTCCAGCTCATAGGGGCTGCTGGCATCTCAAGTGGCAGTTTAACCAGCTGTGCCAAAGGTCTCCCCTGCTCTTCTCAGTTATTGTGTAGTCGTGGAAATCGAGTCACCTTTTCTGTGTCTCATGTTATATTGCTGAGAGATTGTCTTTATAGGGGATGACATCACCAAAGCTGCAGCTCCCAACGTTGTGGCACCCACACAACCCACTGAGTTGTGGTACCCACACGACCTGCTGCGTTGCAGCACCCACACGACCCAGTGCGTTGTGGCACCCACGTGACCCGCTGCGTTGGTACCTGGACTGTGAGGAGCACCGGCTCTCGGCCCTAGCCCCGCTCCCCTGGCACGGAGATGCCTCCTGGAGCTGGGGCCTAGCAGGGTGTGTCTCAGGAAATGTTGCAGCGATGGTGCTGAGGGCGTAGGGCCAGTGGGCAGGTTGTGACACCATGGGAGAGTACCCACGGGGCTGACTGCTCTGCAGAGTTCTGTAGTTGCCAGAGAACTGGAGCAGGCGGAGATGCAAGGTGACGGGTGGTTGGGGTGCGCGTGGCTGGCCCAGCCCTCCCGTCGCCAGGTCTGTGGGCGGGCGCTGATGCTGTGCCCTGGTGCAGTGCCTCCTGTGAATGAAGGGGTCTTTCTTAGCCTCCTTGGTCATTCGTTTGCCCACCAGCACGGAGCCGCTGTCTGGGTGCCTCTGTGTGGTGGGGAGCCGGGCATTGTGGGAAAGGGAAAGTTGGCTGGGCCCTGGCTGCCTTTGGAGTTCATCAGGGTCAAAGACATTGGAGCAGGTCTGCAAATAATTAATTGCTCTTGGAATAGAAGTTGCAAAGGAGAACTTCTCGTGACCCCAGAAGTTGCTAGACCATCTGGCAGGTACCGCGCCACAGCAGTGTGAGCAGGGTGGAGAGGGGGCGACACACAATTGAGAAAATAAGAAGTGAAACGGACACAAGATAGCAGGTGGCCAGAGGGAAGCCCCCTTCTCCAAGGAAGAAGTCACCTCCTGAAGGCTCGCTGCCCCAGCCTGGCCTGAGCTGCTTGGGGAGTGAAATGACAGGAGTTGATGGGGCACAAGCTTTGCTAGCCATGCTGCATATTGATGTTCACCGGCCAGCGCGTGATGGCCAGGAAGCAACAGTGTGACAGGGGACAGTGGTCAGTGCGTGACTGTCTCAGGACCTCCTTGAAGTACACAGTCCTGTGGCCTTGGACCGTAGGCCACTGCAGACCCTCGCCACAGGCCTGACCTTTAACCCCCTGACTACAGACCCTTATGCAGGCCTGGCCTGTATCCCTCCAACTGCAGACCCTTGTACACAGGCCTTGAGTTTTCCCTTGTCTCGGACTTTTGTCCACCTGCAGAGTGCTACCCAGAGTCTGACCTCACCCCCGCCCTCCGTCTCTGGCACCAGCAATCTGTGAGCTCCAGATTTCCAGCACAGTCTGCCCTGCTCTTCCTGATCGAGCCACACTGTTGCTTTTTGACAAACTGCCTGTGGCAACACATTTCTCTAAAATTAAGTTGTTTTATTTTCCCAGGGGACTGCTGATGTGTGTGGGAAAGCAGCAGGTAACGGCCCCAGTGCGTGGCCCCCTGCCACCCATGTGGGAAGCCAGGTGGAGTTCCAGGCTGCTAGGAGGCACGAGCGTGTGCAGCGAGAACCACGCCACGAAAGATGTGTTTCCTCTCTCACTTTGCTTTTCAAATGAATAAATAGCTTTTTTGTTTTAATCTGTGTTTATTTGAAAGACAGTTACGGAGAGGGAGAGACAGGCCTACATCTTGCACCTCAGGCTCACTCCTCAAATGGCTGCCGCTCTCCCATGTCGGTTTCGGGGGTCCAGACGCTTGGCCGGTTGCCTGCTGCTGTCCCCCACACAGCAGGGCCCTGGGTCTGAGGAGCAGCTGGGCTGCGAACAGGAGGCAGCTTGACCACGTAACATTTTTTTAAGTAAAAGTGAAACTTTGTAACTTGAGCAGATATTAGAGCCTGGGCGTTGATGTGTTGGAGTTGGTTGGCAGCAGTTTCTGACTCCTAGCTGTAGCACTGTGTATGATCTGAGGAAGGAAAGCTGCCAATTGTGTAACAGTGGCTGGGGGTGGGGGGCTGGGGTTGTGACCTGGAAAACACAGGTCATGTGGTCAGAGAGCGCACACCGCCGCTGTGCTTTGGGAACACCTTGAATGGCCCTCTGGAATTTCAGGTCAGCTCTGGAATTTCAGGTCCACGACAAGTCCTAAAGCCCAGGAGCAAACTGCCTTCTCTTCCGTTATTCTTGGGAACCAAGGTTGCAGCCACAGCACGGGCTTGAGTGTACAGTCTCCAGGCAGTCCCTGCAGCGGAGTGCAGGGGGAAACTGGACCGGATGCCCTGAGGCCAAGGCTGGGGGCTTCTAGAGAGGGATCGGTAGCAGGTGAAGTGGGGAAACCAAGCAGTCTGCCAGCTGGGACTCGGGGCAGTCCCCCACTGAGGCGTGGGTGTAACATGGACAGGGAAACCCAGAGCAGCTCCCAGTTCTGCTGGAGGAACGGGCTCCTGACCTTGGGTGCAGGACTGCCCCGCTTCAGCCCTCGGGACAGTCCCATTGGCAGCAGCCCTGCTCAGGAAGGGCGGCTCCTTAGGAGAACTTTCTTCCCAAAAAGGTGGATGAAATACTAATTTTTTAATTTGATGATTTATTTGAAAGGGACAGAGAGAAGGAGAGAGGAAGATGCAGCCCTCCCACTGGTGTGGTTCACCCCTCCAACGGCCACAGTGGCTGGGACTGGCCCAGGCGGAAACTCCGTCCGGTCTCCGCGTGGGTGGCGGGTCCAAGCGCAGGGACCATCTTCAGCTTGCTTCCCAGGTGCAGCAGCAGAGAGCTGTGCTAGAACCAGAACAGCCAGGACCTGCACCAGGGCTCTGACACCTACTGCAGCACGCGGCGACTTCCCGCTGATGTTTAATCTCTCTTCCCACCCTGCGGGCTGGAGTGCTCACAGCTGTGGGACATGTACGTGGCTAGAGAACCAGGAAAGGAGAGTCACAGGGGACCGGAAGTACTGGAGTGCTTCAGGAGGGAGTGCTCGGAAGAGTGACCCATCAGGGTTCTTAAGAACTGCCAGGCTTACCACCAAGCTGTGGGTTCAATATAGCCAGACTTAAAATCTGGACTTTGGGCCAGACCATCGGCAGATCCCGGATTGGCCACTGGGTGGTGCACTTGCTGGGTAATTTGATACAGCAAGGGCTTCAGCCGCATACCTCACAGGAAGCAGGTTGGATCCAGTGTCTGGAATCCAGCTGGATGGGGTGCACATCGCCCTGCAAGGGAACTGGACCTGAGTCTAGGCACAGAGGCCAGCAGGTCCAGAATGCGACTGAAAGCAAATGGTTGAGGAGGAGCTATGACGTCCTCGGACAGTCCAGCTGTCAGGCCCCAGCAGGTAGCACAGATGCTGGGGTCAACCAACAAAGGTTGTCAAGCACCTGTTTTAAAGGCTGCAGCTAACAGGAGCGAGCACTTCTAAGCTGGGAAGATACGTACAGGATGTTACTAAAGAAAGAGCGAGTATAGGGGCTGGCATTGTGGCAAAGTGGTTTAAGCCACAGCTTGCAATACCAGCATTCCGTACTGCAGTGCCAGGTGGAGTCCCATCTGGCTCCCTGGATGCGCCTGGAGAGGCCGAGGAGCGTGGCTCAAGTGCTTGAGCTCCTGCTACCTGCATGGCTGAAGGTCTAGGTTTCCGACTCTGGCCTGTTATTTGGGGAGTAACACAGAGGAAGATTCACTCATTCTCTTTCTCCTTGTGTGTGTAACTCTTCAAAGAAATAAATCTTTCAAAAAGAAAAGTTTGCTTCAGAGAAAAGAAAATGGCCGGAGAAAAAGTGGGATATTCCCTAGTGAAGACACGGTGATGCCAAGAGTCTGCACTGGATAGGGAGTCGTGACTCAGTGTGAGGTGTGAGGCCGCGGGGCCAGCCCTTCTCACCGGTCACTAGGCGATGCTGCCTGGGCAGAGGCAGCCTGGTGTAGGTGCCGAGCAGCACCGTCACCCACCTGTCATCACGTGCACACGCAAGCTGGCCTGCCACGTGCTGGGAGAGGCCCGGCCACGTGCTGGGAGAGGCCCGACCACGTGCTGGGAGAGGCCTGGTCATGTGCTGGGAGAGGCCCGGCCACGTGCTGGGAGAGGCCCGACCACGTGCTGGGAGAGGCCTGGTCATGTGCTGGGAGAGGCCCGACCACGTGCTGGGAGAGGCCCGGCCACGTGCTGGGAGAGGCCCGACACTCCGCAGGATGTCATCTTGTGACGCAGGCTAGAAGAGTGTTGGAAACACGGAGGGGTGTTTCCTGTCAGTCCTGGGCCCGCAGGGCAGTCCCCGGATTTATAGGGTGAGGTATTGAGAGGGAATTGTGTAACAAATGCTCACACGTGGGGAAAGAAGAAAAATCTCCAACAAAAATCAGCTTTTACCTAAGGAAACTATGAAAGGAGAACATAAGCCCAGAGTAAGCAAAAGTAAACGTGAGAACAGAGACAGGAAAATATACTGGATCAAAAGCTAGTTCTTTGAAGTCATCAGTGTGGGACGTGGGTAGCCCGGGTGGCACCCTACCTGTGTTCCTGCTGCCTGTCTCTGTGCTATCATTATTTAAAATTATCATTTAGGGGCCAGCATGATGGCTCGGTTGGCTAATCCTCTGGCTGCTCTACTTCCCATCCAGCTCCTTGCTTATCTGCCTTTCCAACAAAAACAAATAAATAAAAATAAATAAAATTATAGTTTTTAAATGATTTTTAAAAAAGATTTATTCATTTTATTACAGCCAGATATACAGAGAGGAGGAGAGACAGAGAGGAAGATCTTCCATCCTATGATTCACTCCCCAAGTGAGCCGCAACAGGCCGGTGTGCGCCGATCCGAAGCCGGGAACCTGGAACCTCTTCCGGGTCTCCCACGCGCGTGCAGGGTCCCAAAGCTTTGGGCTGTCCTTGACTGCTTTCCCAGGCCACAAGCAGGGAGCTGGATGGGAAGTGGAGCTGCCGGGATTAGAACCGGCGCCCATATGGGATCCCGGGGCGTTCAAGGTGAGGACTTAAGCCACTAGGCCACGCCGCCGGGCACTAAATGATTTTTAAAAAAGATTTATTTTTATTGGAAAGTCAGATATACAGAGAGAAGGAGAGAAAGAGGAAGATCATCCGTTTGATGATTCACTCCGCAAGTAACTGCAATGGCCAGTGCTACACTGATTCGAAGCCAGGAGCCAGGGACTTCCTTCAGGTCTCCCACATGGGTGCAGGGTCCCAAGGCTTTGGGCCATCTTTGACTGCTTTCCCAGGCCGTAAGTAGGGAGCTGGACGGTGCCGGAGGGTGCGTGGAGTCGGCGATAAAGAAAGACACAGACACTCTCACTTGGTGCCTTCTTGCTTGCTTGCTTCCAAGAAGAAGCTGTCCTTTTTATTTGCTTAGACACATCACTAGCCTCTGCACAAAAGTTTGATTTTTTTATCTTTAACTTTAGAACTAAGACAGCATACACAGATGTTCACTTAATTTTTACTTCATGGTCAGCCAGGTGCTCTTAAAGATAATTCTGTAAGTTACTATAATCAGTTTCTTTAAAGCAAGCCATTATTCATTCTTCAGAAGTAGCCATTAGGTGACAGCCAGAACTCCAAGGCCGAGGCACAGATGGTTACCTACCAATCAGTAAAACATTCCTACTACATTTTATTTTCACAACTTATCTATCACTTAATGGGAAAAAATACATCAAAAGAGAAAAAACATAAGGATCTAAGACAAAAAGTTTCAAATGTTAAATCCCCCTACAACTGCAAACCCTACAACCTCATAAACAATCAAACAATAATCAAAAGTATATCTTTGTGATGTTAGTAGAATCGCCCTGTATTTCCTCTAGTTAAAAAATTATGAAAGCAGCTAAAACAGTTACATTTTCTGTGCTTCAAAAAATTGCAGAGACAGGCTAGCCTTTGAGATAACAATAACTGTATTTATTGCCATAGCAGTTTCAGCTCTCACTCCCATCACTTCCATTACTTTGTAAAATTCTTACTAAGCCATTTCCCAGAAGGCATGCTATATGTCTGGGCTAGATTTCAGGACAATGGGTGGGCACACCGTAAGGTGTCCAGAAACGGCATGGGCTTAATTGTACTCCTGTGTGCAGTTAAAGGCCCACTCACCAAGATATTATCAATAACATTAACTCTCAAGCTCATATTACTTGCCAAAGCCATCTCACAGGGGCAAACAATGCCTCAATAGATTACAGGATTCTTAGTGGGGTGCTTGAGTGTCCGTGCAAAAAGGTGGTGAGACTGCACCAAGGTGGTCACAGAGAAATCCGCCGGGCCCTGCCAAACAGCTGGAAGCTCCCCCGGGCCCTGCCAAGCAGGGGAGCTGTTCTCTTCACACCTTCGTGCCATCCACACCTACTGCACGGTCCCCAGCAGGATGGGAAGTGGCGCTGCTGGGATTAGAACCGTCACCCATATATGAACTGACCCATTCATGGTGAGGACTTCAGATGCTAGGCCACCATGCCAGGCTCTAAAATTATGGTTTAAAGCTGAGTTTTGTCAAGCTTGCTTTCTGAACCAGCTGGTGTGAACATGTGGTTTTCTTGTTTAACTGGCCATGCAGGGGTTCCATTACTGCTTGCCCCCCCATCACAGAGGCACTCAAAACTGAGCTAGGACCCCACTGCTTAAGCCATCACTGGCTGCTTCACTGGCTGCCACTGCGTAGACAACCTGAACCAGACCCAGAGGCTGGGATGTGAACCTGCGTTCAATGGGGGATGCAGGTGTGCCTAGCGGGGTCCTCACTGCTTCACATCCACCCTGCATGATAATTTTAAGCAATCAGTAAGATTGAATGAATTAGCCAGGCTGCGTTTGACCTGGTGTTTGTGCTAGAAGTTTCTCCTGTAGATGAGTGTGTGTGTAGGTGAGAGTGATTGTTATAAGGATATTGAAAAGGCAGGAATGGTCGACTTGGAGGCAGTCATGAGCTGGTTAAATCCTGAGTGGAACCCAATCACGGCCTTGGAGAGCAAGGTGGATAGCATTTGTAAAGTGTGTTTGCTGGGTGTGTGATGAGGTCAGCATGACCTTGTGGCTGCCGCATGGAGCTAGAGGGATCCTACCAAAGCAGGTAGGGGACGGCTCCGGAGAGGGGACGGGACGTAAGCTGGGTGTGTGGGCAGCAGGGTGGAGAGACCTGATGCCAGAGTCTGGCTGCTCTGGAAGGCTGCAGAATGGTGGAGGAAAATGAAGGAACAGCACAGTGAATCAGGCCTGTGGGTCCCCAGAATGCATCTCAGCCAGTGCCCAGAGCAAGGAGGGCAGTGGTGACCAGAGTGGAGAGCCGGGCTGCTCCCGTTTGGCAGGAGTAAGTCTGCCTCTAGGTCTTGTTCACGTTACTCGCCTTAGTCAAGCTTCAGGACTTCATTGTCTTTGGACAGGGCAGGCGTGCGACACACTGCTGGGCCTATGTGTGAGTGCCCGCTGCACTTCCGGTCCAGCCCCCCTGCTGAGGGACACCTGCGGGGACAGGGGAGGACTCTCATGCTCACCTGTGCACCTGCCACCCTCTGTAAGCCACAGCACATTACGCGTTTACACTTGCGTCTCAGGCCTATGTCCAGGGCTCGCGTGGTCTGCCTGAAGGGAATGCTGGGGTCATGGCCTGTGGGAGGCTCTCAGTTCTAATGGCACCCGCCACTCACCAGCTCTCCATGACCGGGAGTTTGTGAGCACCTCAGCCGCCTTAACTGGGGCAAGAGTGAGGCGCAGACGATGCTTCCGGCACCTGGACGGGTCTCCCATGGGGCCGGTGCTCGAGACAGCAGGCGTTATTTCTGCAGTTTTAGGGCTCCAAAGTGTGACATGAGCCTTCCGGTTGGCACCGGGGCAGCAGGCCCGTCTTTGCAGAGGCTGAGCTGGTGCTTACTCTGCCGGCGTGTCAAGGCCACGAGCACTCTGCCGCTTGCGACTGCCTGCGTCTCTGTCTCTGTTGGCCCCGTCAGGGCTCCCCCTCCACTTCCATGTGAGTCACGCAGATAGTCCGCGATGATGCGTCCCGAGGTCTGCGGTGTTAGCCACCTAGGGCGGAGCTCTGTGGACGTGTTGTAGGGCTTACTGTGTAGACAGAGCAGCCCCCGGGCACCTGCCCTGACCAGAGGGTGGCGTTCGTCATTGCTCAGTGCTTGTCTGTCGGCACCCGGAAAGTGCAGGGAGCACACCTAGTCAGGACTCGCTGACCAGGACCCTGCTCCCAGGGCACTGCCGAGATCCCCAAGTTGTACTGATAGTTGGTCAAAGCAGGGATGCGTGATGTGGTGTTCCGGCGGCCTTGGAGGGCCTTCTGGGAGCCAGGCTGTTCTTGTTACTGCAGCATGGCTGTGGCCTGGAGATTGAGCTGCGGCCTCACCAGTGTATGGCAAAGGAGAGGGCCGTGGGTGGGGCCCCTGTGCAGAAGCCTGGCAAGGTGAGCAGGAGGCTGTCTGGGAAGATGGGGGGAGTATTGGGAGAAAAGCAGGGCAGGCGTAGGGGCTGCCAGCCGGCAGGCAGGGGGCTCTGAGATGGGTGGGAGAGCTCGCCGGGGCCCCTGAGACGTCCCCCCCGACGTCCCCCCCGACGTCCCCCCCGACGTCCCCTCAGACGTCCCCCCGAGATGTGAGCTTGGGTGCTCCTGTGCTTTACTTACTTGCTTTTTTTTTTTTTAAAAGATTTTATTATTATTGGAAAGCCGGATATATAGAGAGGAGGAGAGACAGAGAGGAAGATCTTCCATCCGATGATTCACTCCCCAAGTGAGCCGCAACGGCCGGTGCGCGCCGATCCGAAGCCGGGAACCAGGAACCTCTTCCAGGTCTCCCACGCGGGTGCAGTGTCCCAAAGCCTTGGGCTGACCTCGACTGCTTTCCCAGGCCACAAGCAGGGAGCTGGATGGGAAGTGGAGCTGCCGGGATTAGAACCGGTGACTATATGGGATCCCGGGGCGTTCAAGGCGAGGACTTTAGCCGCCAGGCCACGCCGCCGGGCCCCACTTACTTGCTTTTGACCTCATTGTACTTTTGTTAAAAATAGTGTCTTATTTATTTGAAATTCAGAGTGACAGGGAGGGAGAGCTTTCCATTTTCTGGTTCACTTCCCAAATGGCCAGAATGGCCAGAGCTGAACCTGTCCAAAGCTGGGAGTCAGGAGTTTCCTCCAAGCCTCCCACGTGGCTGCAGGGCCCAAGGCTTTGGGTTATCCTCCGCTGCCCTCCCTGCACTGGAAGCAGAGCAGCTGCAAGTTGAACCAGTAGGATGACAGTACCGCACGTGGCAGCTTTACCCACTAGGCCATAGTGTTGGTCCCTGTTCTACTTTAAGAGTAACATTTTTTAATTAATCAGCTTAGTTATGGAGTGGGCTTTTGGCACGATTTGGTTAAGATGCTTCCCACTCCAGTCTCTGCCTAAGCTCCCGGGAAGGCGGCAAGTGACGGGTCAAGTAGTGGGTCCTGCCACCTTGCTGGGGGTCCTGGAGCAAGCTCCCCGCTCTTTGGGCCAGTCCTTCTGGAGCCATCATGGGCAGACAGGAGCTCTCTGTGTCTGCCTCTCCAGTAAATGGAATTCCTCAAAAGTCAGTGCAGGAGATGTGGTAGGAGAGTACAGGGAGCAAAGCTCCGCATGCAGTGGTATCACCCGGGAGGGCCTAGCCCTGCTCCACACAGGAAGTGGGGTCACCTCAGCCCGCTGCCCCCTCCACCTTCAGGCCAGGTACACATCCTTGCCAGGACCTCCCCTGGCCTTCAACTCTCCCAACTCTCTCCAACTCTCCTGGCTCTGGGGACCCGGCTTCGTCCTGCCCCAGGTCTCTGCTCCGTCTCGCCCCCAGGCTGGCCTCTTGTCCTGGTTGACTCTGTGTCTCCCACCTGTCTGGACACACCTCCCCGGTGTTTTCCACTCAGAACTCTTCAGCTGTGGTTTTAAAGTTATTTGTTTTTATTTAAAACACAGAGTTACAGAATCCGAAGGAGAGAGGGAGAGATCTTCTATCCATTGGTTCACTCCCCAGATGGCTACAATGGCCAGAGCTGAGCCAGTCTAAAGCCAGGAGCTGGGAGCTTCTGGGTCTCCCATGTGGGTACAGGGGGCCCAAGGACCTGGGGCATCCTCCGCCGCTTTCCTAGGCCATAAACAGAGAGCTGGAGCAGCTGGGACTCATACCTGTGCTTCTATGGGTTGCTAGTACTGCAGGCTGAGGCTTAGCATACTGTGCCGTGGAAGCAGCCCATCTTTTCTGCATCTTGAACGTCTGCCTGTTGGCTGTTTTGTAGCCTGCCTGTAACCCTCTCTTCTCGTGAAGTGTAAATTCAGGAAAGCAAGGAGCAGATGTGTCATCTTCAGGCCTAGGACAGAACTTGGTCTAGTGGATGGTTCATCTGTAAATCTGCCAGACTTGGAAATAGATCATGAGTGTCAACGCCTCAGACCTTACTGTGTGGTGAACAGTTTGCTTACTCAGGGGGCAACATCCATGCTTTCCCATGTCCTTAAATGTTCTTCCAGAATTTGGTTTTTATTTGTGAAGTCCTGGTATTTTGTGCAGTTACAGACCAGGTAACTGCTCAGATCAGGCATTGAAGCCTTCCAGCCCCTGTGAGGTCAGCTGGCCTGGGCCACAATGCCGTTGCCAGTAGGTGTCTCAGCAGGTGGCCTGCTGGATCTGCTTCGGAGGGGCAGTGTCACAGAGCCAACAAGCAGGTGGCCCAGTGTGCCAGTGGGGATGCCGGAAGCCCGATGAGCTCTGGGTAGCTCGGACATGCAGGGCTGGTTAGGGGCGAGGAAGTGGCCCGCACACCTTCTGGCTGTTGTCTCAAGTGTCAAAATTCAGTGAAGGCCAGCCTGTCATCACAGGCTAATACGTATTGTTAGCCTGGCCTGCAGGTTGCAGCCTGCCATGGATATGAGCAGGTCATTTTGGCAAACTGCCTTGACATGTGTACAACACACACTTAAGGCATAGCTCTCCCATGTTACCTTTTTTTCTTAAGATTTATTTATTATTATTGGAAAGCCGGATATACACAGAGGAGGAGAGACAGGGAGGAAGATCTTCCATCCGATGATTCACTCCCCAAGTGAGCCGCAACGGGCCGGTGCGCGCCGATCCGAAGCCGGGAACCAGGAGCTTCTTCCAGGTCTCCCACGTGGGTGCAGGGTCCCAAAGCTTTGGACCATCCTTGACTGCTTTCCCAGTCTACAAGCAGGGAGCTAGATGGGAAGCAGGGCTGCCGGGATTAGACCCAGCGACCATATGGGATCTGGGTGCATTCAAGGTGAGGACTTTAACCGCTACGCTATTGTGCCGGGCCCTCCCATGTTACTTTAAGTGTACTGGTGGGCTCCTGATTGCTAAGGTGTGTGTGTCAGGGTGTGTGCTAGAGATGGGGAGAGGTGGGGCCTGGGTGCCTCCATATGTACGTGGCTTCCAGGCATTGCTTCCAGGAAGTGGTCCCCATGAGCCCCCAGGCCAGGCCAGCCACCCCAGCTGCCCGGGCTTCTCTGCTGAACACCTAGCACAGAGACATGCTGCTGGTCCTTGCTTGTCTCTGTTCCCCAGGCGGAGGATTCTGAGCACCTGCAGGCTTGGGCTTCACAGGGCACCCTGCTGGTTCCACAGAGACCGTGACGTGAGAACGCAAGACTGGGCAGCCCCCCATGCTGGCCTCGTGGCTGATGGCTCCAGGGTGGGGGCAGCACCCAGGGAGCGAGCACGGAAGGAGGCCGGAGCTGGGTGAGTCCTTGCTGGGGCAGCAGCCGTGGCAGGCCTCCTGGGGTCATGAGAGTGCATCCAGGCAGCAGCCGCATAGAGGGAGCGGGGCGGGAGGCAGCAGTGTTGTAATTCTGTGTTGGTGCCTGCCTGGAGGCGGTGGACCTGGCAGAGGCCTTGCTGCAGGTCTCACGGCGGGGGGGGCGCTCTCGGAGGACCCTGGTGGTGGCTAACGTGAAACCAGAGCCGTGCCCTGGCAGGTGGACACAGTGACCACTCAGGTGCAGCAGTGTAGGGAGAGGGAAAGAGAGATTTAGAGGTCTTTCCTACAGAGTTTCCTCACCGGGTGCCACAGTAGCTGGGTCTTGGGGCTAAGGCAGGCTGAAACCAGGAGCCTGGAGCTCCATCCGGGTCTCCCACGTGGGTGGCAGGAGCCCAAGTACTTGGACACTCCCTCCCAGACACATTAGCAGGGAGCGAGATCAGAAACAGAACAGCTGGGATTCGGTCTCGGATGTATGGGCTGCCAACGTCTTGAGTGGCAGCTTAACTCACTGCACCACAAAACCCAACCACGATGGAGCAATTTTTGACATTTTGAACATGTTTTGTTCATTTTGCCACTTTCCATTTCTAGAATGTTGAGTCCTTTGAAAGTAAGTTGCAGCTCAGAGAGCGAAGACAGGCTGGGCCGCATCCCCCTGCAGAGGCCTCATGGTCGCTGCCCAGCCCTGGCTGCTGGCTCCACCTGCCTGCTGGTGCAGGAGGCTGGGCGGATGGCTGTGGTTGGGGGGCCCTGCCTGGCGCCAGCATGGTGGGCCCCTGGGGTGCAAACCAGTGGATGGGAACTCTGTTTTTGTCTCACTTTGTCTCTTATCTCTCTGCCTCTCAAATTACGAGAGGAGCAAAGAAGAAAGACACATTCTCCTGAATTACCTGGCCGTGTTTGCAGCTGGCTTCCGGCCGTGCCTCTCCCCCACCCGCTTTGGCTTCCTCCACTTTCTCCCTGCCTTCCGTGTGCGGTGGGGGGGGAGTCACGCCGGATCCTGGGAGCCTGCACGGCCTAGGCTAGCAGTAACGCAGCATGAGTAGGGTGCTGGGCTGCATTTCCACGGACTCCTAAGGCAGTCTGGGGTTACCCTTCCTGGTAACTTGGTGCCTGGCTTTAACCTCTTGCCGCACGGGGAGTAGTCCTGTGCCGGATGCAGTCATCTCAGGGCAGACATGAACAGTGCCATTCCGACGCCCCCTCCTGTTGTCCGCTATCTGACTTTTGAGTAGTTTTTCTTAGCAAGCATTCCCTGATCCTTTCTGCTAGAAACAATCTCTCCTGTGTTGTTTAAGAATGGCTTAGGAAGGAGTTCTTGGCGTGGCAGTTCCGGTGCCGCCTGCTTCCAGTTCTGGCTTGCTGCTTGGACCCGCTCCCCAGTGGGAAGACCGGGGATTCTGGGCTCCTGGCTTCTGCCCACTGCAGCTGGACTGGATAGGGGACCTGAGCAGGTTTTTTCATTTGTCCTTTTGAAGTTTTTATTTTTTAAGTGGCTTAATTGAGACATATTATAAAAAGCCACTTACAAGAGCTCATTGATTCTGACTCAGTTACACAGTTTTGCAGCCGTCCAGGCGACCTTTCAGAGTGTTTTCCACAAGTTCTGTACTCTTTTCCATAAGCCCACAAGGCTCTGCAGTGCCTGTATGCGAGTCGGCCACCCTCCGTACCCACCCTCCGTGTGTTGGTTGGCGCTGTGTTGGGTGGGTGTCACAAGTGGGGGCCACAGGGCACCCCCAGTCCAGTCAGCCCGGGACTCTAGAGCCACAAACTAGCAAATCCATGACATGACACTGAGCAGGTTACTGCTGTTTGTAAATTGAGATTGAGGCTCACACCCTGCGGGATGCTCCCACCTTATCCCCTGCGGAGTTTTAGGAGGCAGTTTTGGGGTGTACTTTGACATCTGGCCCCGAAATTCCCCATAGCCGCCCCATCCCGCGCCGGAGCGGGGGGGCCCAGCCGCTTGTGGTGCCCCATCTCCTTTTTTTGTTTTTAATTGTGCACGTTTCCCAGTGTGGAGGCCTGTGTTGGGGGACCCGGGCACCCCGAGTCCACGCGGCCGTCCCGGGGGCCCTGGCCAGCCAGGCGTAATGCATCGAGAGCGAGAGCGCGGATGGGCCGCGCGGCATCTGCGAGCCGCTGAGCGGCCTGGCGCCGCGCCCCGCCCCGCGTCGTGCGCGCTGCCCGCGGCTGGAGCTGGGCCGCCCTGGGCGCCGGGGCATGGGGCCGCCGGCTGCGCGCTGAGCCGGGCGTTCATGGTGAGTGCCGGTGCCCGCCGGGGAGCCCGGGCCGCCTGGCGTTCCTTTGTGTCCTTGTGTGCGGAGCTCCGGGGCGGGGCTGGGGGATGGTACGAGACCACGGCCTTCGGGCCGCTGCCCTTGCCGGGAGCGCTGGCCTGCTGTCTCCGGAGGCAAGGAGGACCAAGGTGGGAGGAGGCACTGCAGTGCCGGGGACCCCGCGGGCGGGAGCCCAGCGCCCCATCCCTCCGTGTGCACGTGCTGACTCTTCCAAGGGAGCTGACCGCTGGGCAGGGTCTGCCAGCGCCCGCCTTGCCCAGTGCAGGTGAGAGGACGCGCCTCGCTTGGGAGCAGGTGGGCCCTGCGGGGCGGCATCTGCACCCCCTGTGCGCGCTGCGGCCACGCTTCCCTCCGCCTCTCCCAGTTGGACTCCAGTGGCAGCGTGTGGAGTCAGACACTGTGCCCGGCCTGGGGGCCTCGTTCTTTCAGCTCTCAGAGCGAGGGTATGTCCAGGTGCCCAGTCCTAGGCACTGGCGCTGCTGTGGGTGGGGGGCCTGCGGCTGCTGGCCACACCTCAGCCCTCGGGGGCTCTGGTCAGCCTTCTGAAGGTGCCACATGTCTGGCCTGCCCATATTGCCGGCCTTCCCATCCCACCCCGCTGACTGTGTCTTCATTTCATTGTTATACTTATGGTCGTTTTGTGAGAGAGGAGGAGGAGCCAGGAGACCTCCAGCTGCTGGTTGGTTGTCCAGATGTCCACCACAGCTGGAGGCTGCCTCCCGAGGGGCGGCAGACAGCCGCTGGAGCTGTATGCCTGCTGCCGGCAGCCGGAGCACAGCCAAGGGCCATGCGCCGTCGGGTGGGGTGTCCGTGTTCCAACCCGCGTCTGTGGGTTCTGACCAGCGCAGCGTGGGCTGTGGGCATGGGTGTGTGGCTGATGGGCTCGGAACACTGGGTCAGACACCCACCCGGCCAGGGGTGCTTTAGGAAGCTAGTGTTGATAACTGTAGACCTGAGTGTATTTTGACTGTTGAGCCAGAACAGGGCTCGGGGGGACTAGGGCTTCTGGGGCCTTTGAGGGCCACAACTGTGCGAGGCGCAGTGACGCCTCCATCCCAGGAGTGCTTGTTGGTCTGGAATCCAATCCGTCCGTCTCCCTTTCGAAACAAGTGCCTGTTGAGGCAGGCTTCCGCTTTCCCTGGCCTTTGAACCTGCAGGTCCTAAACCCAGTTCTGGTGTCTCCTGCCCGTGAGGACAGGCCTGCCGTGGCTGCGTCTGTGGGCTCCCTCTCCCTGGACCTGTCCCCCAGCGGTCCCCCAGCTCTAGACACCTGCTCACTGAGACTGTCAGATACCAAGCAAAACGTGCTGTCGCGTCTTCCTCCGCTTGAAGAACATGTGCTAAGCCGTGAGTCAGCCTGCTCTGGGTGGCCTGACCTGTCTGCCCAGGAGATGCCTTCCTGAGGCGCCTGCGCCCACTCCACGTGCAGGGTACCCCCCAGTCTTCCTCCTGGTGGCGCGGGTCTCATGTGGTCCCTTCACACGTGTGCTTGCTCTGCTCGATGTGGTCCCCTGCTCTCTGCCCCTTGCCTGGTGTGTGTGTTCTGTGCTCAGGACCCTGGCCCCCAGCCTCGCCCTGGCTGCCTGTGGACCCTGCCTGTGAGCTGTCCCTGCCCAGGCCCGGGGCTCTGACCTGCTGTGCTACCACAGGCAGTGACCCACGGGCTGCTTGGAGATGCTCCCTTAGACAGTGGGAGCCTTGGTGTTAGTATTTGGGTTTCTTTGATTCTTTTTTGTTGTTGTTTTTTAAATGCCAGCATGAGCATCCAAACTGACCCATGAATAGGACTTCAAAAGCCCTGTTGCCTGCGGTGGACACAGAAGCAGCCGCGTGAGGGGCGATGTGTGTGTGTTTGACTGCCAAGCCCATAAGTTTAGCACGGGCCTTGCTCCCGCGTGGGGACACTCTGCTGGGTGCCTGGGTGCAGAAGGGACTCCACAGCGGAGTGACTGCACACGTGTTCGCTTACTCACTCAGTGGGCGAGAGGCAGAGAGGGCAGTCAGGCGCAGGGGTGTGTGTGTCTGTATCTGCTGGCTTCTTCCTCCAAAGCCAGGCATGGGTGTGTGTGTGTGTGTGTGTGTGTCTGTCTGTCTGCTGGCTCCCTCCTCTGTGTGTGTGTGTCTGTCTGTCTGTCTGCTGGCTCCCTCCCTCCCGTGTGTGTGTGTGTGTGTGTGTGTGTGTGTCTGTCTGTCTGCTGGCTCCCTCCCGTGTGTGTGTGTGTGTGTATGTGTGTGTCTGTCTGCTGGCTCCCTCCTCTGTGTGTGTGTGTGTCTGTCTGTCTGTCTGCTTGCTCTCTCCCCTAAGGCTGGGTTGTACAGCCCAGCCGGGGTCCCTGCCATATGCGACGGACACCCTGCCTCCCGGGCTGCCCATCACAGGGAGCTGGAATTGGGAGCACAGCTGGGACCCACATCCAGCCACTGGGTATGGGGTGGGGGGGTCCCAAGTAGTGTCAGTCACTGCCCCAAACCCCCTTGCCAAATGGCAGCGTTTGTGTTCATCCGTTCTCTGACTTGGTGCACTGAATTCAGGGTGCAGTTTCTGTCACAGTTGAAAGCTTTTCTTAGACTAAGCATGAACAGCGAAATTGCTTCCGATTCTTGTCTGTGCGTGCAGTGTGAATTCTTCCATGAGAGATACAGCTACACAATGCTATGCTGGGCCTCCAAGCCAGCCTCCTACTCCTCCATGGGGCTGCTGGGTACTGGGCCCTGCACTGCGTGTCGGGTGTGCGTGCTGCTTGACAAGCGGCAGTCAGGTGCTCGCTGCCCTAGCTCTGGCGTCTCATGCCTGTGCTGCCTGCTCTTTGCAGGGCCCCTCTTTAGGTGTTTGGGCCTCATGCTGTTGCCGGAAGGTCGGGGTGTGCACCACCCAGCCTCCCGGCCCTCAGGTGTGCCGGCTTTCCAAGCATCTCCCGTAGAGCTGCCCATCTTCCTGTGAAGGAGGAAGGGAGGCCCAGGGATTCCAAGCAAGGGCTCTGTGGAGCTTGCTCTCGGATCTGTCTAGCCTGCAGGGCTACACCTCACCCCTTAGGACTGGGTCTGGAGAGTTTCAGGCCTGCTACAGGACCTTCGGAAGAGGGGCTGGGCTCGCTCGAGTAGGCTGCCATGGAGGGGCTCCTGCAGGCCCCAGCACGGGCTGCCTGTGTCTTGAGGTGAGATGCTTCCTGGCAAGCCCGTCACCCTGGCTGTACAAGGATGCACGCCAGGCCCCGCATAACCGCAAAGGGCTAACCAGACACCGGCCTGCGCACCTTGCGCCCCGCCTCTTGGCTCTCCCACTGACTCAGCAGGGCGGGCCCAGGAGGCACGCAGCACCTTGTATGTCCCTGGCTCCAGTGGGGTACGGCAGGTCTCACAGTGTCCCTCACTGCGAAGGCTGGTGACAGCCAGTCTCTGCACCAAGGCTTGTGGTGCCAGTGAAGCAGTGGCTGTGTGTCTGGTGTGGGGTCAATGCCAAGATGTTTGAGTCCGAGAGCCAACAAGCCTGTTTGGTCAGTTTCTGAGGAGCGTAGGTCATTCTGATGTGGTAATGGGCCCATTTTACAGGCTTCTAACCTGGTCCGCCCCAATGGGCGGGACCTGCCCCACCCTACGCACTCCCTGCTCATAGGAGCCTTGGCTTTGCGGAAATTCTTGCTTTGTGGAAGCCTCTCAGGCCTATTTGTCAGAGGTTTTACCAGCAGCACTTCAGCCGAGTCCACACGCGCAGCCCGGTCCTGGCCCCATGGAGGCTGGGGGTACAGCCACCACCGTGTGGAAGGCCTCTCGCCAGGAACGGCTGTGGCTCCGTGCGTCCCCCACACAGAGTCCTCTGCAGCAGTGACCTCCCAGAGGTGTGGCCCCGAGAGCCTGGCCTGGAGTGGGCACGAGAGAGTGCTGGGGTTGGTGTTGGTTTTGCTGAGATCTCAGCCCTACTTTGAGCCCTGCCCCTGGGCGCACCCTAAGCCATGTTCTTGGTTAGTACCAAGCCTTGATGCTGGTCACACATGGAGCCCTGATCTGGGTCATACAGGTTGTCTAGGGCACAGACCAGGCCCTGTGCTCTAGGTCCTGACCATGTACCCTAGACCTTGGGCACACGGCCCGACCCTGTGCCCTAGGCCCCAGTCCTAGCCGCACGGAGCCTGGGGGCACACGTGCAGCCCGGTCCTGGGCACGTAGAGGCTGAGGGCACACGCGCAGCCTGGTCCTCAGCACATAGAGGCTGAGGGCACATGTGCAGCCCGGTCCTGGGCACACGGAGGCTGAGGGCACACGCGCAGCCCGGCCCTGGGCACACGGATCTGTCTAGCCTGCAGGGCCACACCTCACGCCTTAGGACTGGGTCCGGAGAGTTTCAGGCCCGCTACAGGACCTTCGGAAGAGGGGCTGGGCTCGCTCGAGACTGAGGGCACACGCGCAACCCAACCTTGGGCACGCAGAGGCTGAGGGCACATGCGCAGCCCGGCCCTGGGCGCACACATTATTCAGAAGCAGCAGTTTGCTTGTCCTCATCCCGGGGACTGTGGCTCACCAGGTGTGACTTGGCTTTGGAAGTGGCAGTTCTGGGACAGACTTGTGGCCAGGCTGGTAGGCTGGCTGCTCCCATGTTTCCGTGCTAAGCAGGTCAGCACTTTGAAGTGATGGTCTCCCAGTCTGCAGGGTTCTTTATGGTGATCAGTGGCAGTGGGGCGTGTTCAGAAGACAAAGCTCTCCGTCTCCCCAAACATGTATGTGGGCTCTTGACAAAGGCCATCCCACTGCCGGGGTCAGTGCCCTCTGCCCAGGAGGTGTGGCCCAGCTGCAGTGCCCCCTTTGAGGTCACAGGGAAGCCTGGCAGGATGTCCTGGGGCCACTGCAGGGCTGTGCATGGTAAAGTGAG
This sequence comes from Ochotona princeps, assembly GCF_030435755.1. Taxonomy (NCBI): domain Eukaryota; kingdom Metazoa; phylum Chordata; class Mammalia; order Lagomorpha; family Ochotonidae; genus Ochotona; species Ochotona princeps. Next base: position 71,823,704 of record NC_080842.1, read on the forward strand.
CCTCTTGCTTTGGAAGGGTGTTGTTAGCCCAAAGTCATCCCTGCTTTCTTTGTCCTAGGAATATGAAGACAAGGCTGGAAGAGCTAGCCGGCCGCCCTCCCCCAAGCAGAATGTGAGGAAGAACCTTGACTTCGAGCCACTGTCCACCACGGCGCTCATCCTCGAGCACAGACCAGCGTGAGGCTTAGGGGCGAGGGGTTGGGGCTTGGGGAGCCTGGCCTTGGTGAAGCGTGCATAGGGTCAGAACGGGGGGCGGGGAGAAGGCGCCCTGGCCCCTGCTTCCGGGGCCACACTCACTTGTCTCTGCTTGATACCGAATGGCCAACTTGACAAACTGCCTGCCAGGTTATTTTTTTTTTTCAAGATTTATTTTTATTACAAAGTCAGATATACAGAGAGAGGAGGAGAGACAGAGAGGAAGATCTTCCATCCAATGATTCACTCCCCAAGTGAGCCGCAACGGCCGGTGCGCGCTGATCCGATGCTGGGAACCAGGAACCTCTTCCAGGTCTCCCATACGGGTGCAGGGTCCCAATGCTTTGGGCCGTCCTCCACTGCTTTCCCAGGCCACAGGCAGGGAGCTGGATGGGAAGTGGAGCTGCCGGGATTAGAACCGGCGCCCATATGGGATCCCGGGGCGTTCAAGGCGAGGACTTTAGCCGTTAGGCCACGCCGCTGGGCCTTGCCTGCCAGGTTATTAGCCTGCAAGCTTTGCTGGCCAGGAAAGCCTGGACTCTCCATTCAGGTGGTTTACACTCGTAAGTTGGCACCCTCTGGTGCCTGGGTAGCTGTTCTGGAAAAGGTGCTGTGTGGCGAGCACACTGGTGCTGTAGGAGCGCTCCTACACCAGCCCCTTGGGTCTTGAGGTCCACTTTACACAAGCTGTGAGTGACCCTTGGACTGGGGGCCTGCAGCTCTGTAAGAAGGAGGTTGCATCCGGCAGTCGCTGCATCACACCTGCTCCTAGCTGGCCGAGGGCTGAGTTGGGATAGAGGGTTCCTCACTGCAGAGAAGGGACAGAAAAGGGGGTCGTAAAGCATGGAGCCTGTTGGCCTCCACCGTCCCTGAAGCTTAGCGTTGGAGAAAATAAAAGTGGTGAAATCGACAGAAGGACTCTATCTTCTGTGATTTCTTAGTCCTAGAAAAGCCATGAAAAGGGGGAGCGTTCCTGCCCCGTGAGGGGGCCCTCGGTCTGTGAGGAGCAAAGTGTCCTGGGGTGCCCTGCAGGTGTGAACTGCGGGGTGCTCTCCGTTTCCAGGAATCTGGGACCCCTCAAGTCCTCAATGGCTGAAGGAGCCTGTGTGTTGTTGTCTCTTTAGATGGGATTTGAAGGGGACATGGCATTGTTTCAGATGCTGCATATTTTAAAAATCATGCAATACACACGCTCCCAGGTAATATGAAAAACCTGACCAGGAAGTGTTGCCAGATGTCTGTGTCAGGGCCTGTGCTGGCGAGGCATGGCTGCGGGAGTTAGCCGGGGCTGCTTGTCAGGAATGCACTGGGGTGCGGCAGAGTCTGTCGGGGTGGAGAGGCACAGCGAAGGGTGGTTCGTCTCCAGTGTGATTTGGAACGGTCGTTAGTGTTCGGCCGAAGCGCATGCTGCATTTGTTCTGCGTTCGGAAGAGAGATTCTGAGGTTCATAAAAGACATGCGGAATCTTAACAAATTTATTTTCTGGTCTGTGAGCTTCATACTTGTGAATAGCTAATGCTTTTGGTGTCCCCTTCCAGCTTCAACCTTTTTTTTTTTTATGATTTACTTATTTTTTATTGGAAAGTCAGATTTTATAGAGGAGAGACAAAGATCTTCCATCCCTGACTCTCTCCCCAAGTGGCCACAATGGCTGGAGCTGACCTGATCCAAAACCAGAGCCGGGAGCTTCTTTGAGGTCTCCCATGCAGGTGCAGGGTCCCAAGGCTTTGGGCCGTCCTCAACTGCTTTTCTAGGCCACAAGCAGGGAGCTGGATGGGAAGTGGAGCAGTGGGACACGAACTGGCGCCTGTAAGGGATCCGGGCACATGCAAAGCGAGGACTTTCACCACCAGGCTACCACGCCGGCCCACCTCAGTTGTTTTGATTAAATGTTTGTAACAGTCCCCATGCATGATTTCCTGTGCAGAAACCTGCCCGCGAAGCCCGCCGACGAAGCGCAGAGGCACAGGCAGCAGTACGAGGAGATGGTGCTGCAGGCCAAGAAGCGAGGTAACGGCCCGGAGCTGACAGAGCAGCGTGCCGCGGGGCGGGGCTGGTGGCCCAGGGCTCCCAGACGCAGGCAGCGTGCCGCGGGGCGGGGCTGGTGGCCCAGGGCTCCCCGACGCAGGCAGCGTGCCGCAGGGCTGGGCTGGTGGCCCAGGGCTCCCCGGACACAGGCAGCGTGCCGCAGGGCGGGGCTGGTGGCCCAGGGCTCCCCGGACGCAGGCAGCGTGCCGCAGGGCGGGGCTGGTGGCCCAGGGCTCCCCGGACACAGGCAGCGCCCAGGATCTTGGTAGTAGTTTGTCATTTAGACTTTCCCATCGGATATGCATGTCTCTGCTCTCCATTTCTAGTTGCTTTCACCCGAGGTAACACTGACCCTAGGTGAGAATGGAGACTGCGTTAGAAACCATGGCTGGGCTGGCTTCAGCTGGTTGTCATGGGCAGAGTCTGTTGTCTGTGCTTTCTGTGTTCACCAGCAGTGTGGCTGTGCTGGAGAACTCTGGGACTCGGCCAGCTGAACGGCACCTGCAGTGCAACGCGCGTGTGTAGGATGGAGTAGTAGCTTACGAAGGAAGGTCATTCCGACAAGGGCTCCGACAGGGCTGGACCTGAAAGACATGCTGCTGAGTGCACTGAGCCAGACTCAGAGGGCCAGGGTGGTCACAGGAGGTTCCCGGACTAACAGACAGCTGGGCAGGAAGTGGGCACAGGGACTGGGGCTGGCTGCATGGGGGACTCAGTGTGGGAAGCTGCAGGCCCTGGCTGCCTGGCCGTGTGGATGTGCTTACCAACATGGACTTGTACTTCAGGTGTTGTCGATATAACTTAGGCATAGTTTGCCACAGCCATCCCTGGCGGGCCTCCTACCACCCAGAGGGTATGGAATCCACAAGGACACCCCGTCTGCATGTTGCCCACGCATGTCCTGTGTGCCCGGGCCTCCTGCAGGCCGCTCACAGCGTGCCATGCCGAGCTCAGCTGCTGCCAGGTGGTTTTGTTGAGGAGATGGTGGGCGATGAGTGCAGGTGTCGGATTCAGACAGACGTGGGCGGCATCTCCCTGCGGCAGTGCCGGTGGCAGGGCCTGTCGATGCTGGGGCCAGTTCTGAGTGGCTTTCTGTGTCTGGAGAGGACTGCTTAAGCTCTGAGAAGTCCCTGGGTCAGCCTTTCTGTACCAGTGGAATCGTGTTTTTGGCTGTCATGCTGCTGAGGGCCCAAGTGTTCTGAGGTGCACGGGGTGGGGAGAGCCCCCCAGGAGGCGTCCCTCGTCCAGGGCCATCCTGCTGCTCTCCTCACCCGACGTGGTGGGCGCCCACACCAAGTGTTTCTTCTCTTTGATCGTGATTCGTAGAGCTGAGAGACGCTCAGAGGAGAAAGAAGCAGCTGGAGGAAAGGTGCAGAGTGGAGGAGAGCATCGGGAACGCCGTCCTCACCTGGAACAATGAGATCCTCCCCAACTGGGAGACCATGTAAGGCCTCTCCCGCGCCTGGGTGCTCCGCGTTCTGGCCTGGGTGTCGCCTGCCTGCACTGCTCGTCACTGCTCACCAAGCCGTGCTCCCTCATTGCTTTGAAATGTCCCCAGCGTCCTGTGACTCTCAGTGTGAGCTCTGACCTCCTGAGCTGGCAGTAAAGGCCCTCCTGCCCTCTGCTGTCCTGCCTCCTCTCCTGCCGTGTACCCACACCTCGCCCTTGTCCCTTCCAGCCCAAGGCCAAGGCAGTCTCCTCTCCCTGGCCTGCACTGGCACCTCTGCCACAGCAAACCCCTGTGTGATCCGGGAGCTTCAGTCTTGGTCCTGATGAGCCCCTGTGGGTGCCCTGGCCATCTCTCCCTCTGTCTGAGAGCCGTGTCCTCTGATGCTGAGCCCTGGGGTCAGTACTGAGTGTGCGCCCAGGACATTCAGGACCATGCGCGGGGGCGAGTGGGGAACTTCAGGCCGGCCAACCTTCTGCTCTCCTGCGTGTTGGAGTGCCGGGGTTGCTTCTGAACACCATGGCATCATTCGTGTCTCTCGGTGGGCCAGGGAGCCCTGCTGTGGTCTCTGCCAGGAAGTCATGCCATCCTCAAGCTCCTTTCCCCAGGCAGCTTTCCTAGGAGGCTGGCACTTTCAGGAAGTACTGCCAAATAGAAATCCTCACCCATGCCTGTGTCCCTGCCTGGGGGCCCAGCCCGGCCCTGTTTTGTCCTATCCTGTCGCTGTGTCCTCCAGCTACCGCTTGACGTGTGTGGCTGTGCCAGGCTCCTGCACTGTCCCCTCACCGAGTCCTCATAGCTGTCCTGGAAGGAGGCATCCCCATGGACGTTAGGGAGGTCGGAGCAGGTGCCAGAGCAGGCTGATCTGCTGTAGGCTCGGCAGGCGAGGTTGGAGCTCGGCTGCTGCTGGCTTCTGGGGCTTGGAGCCTGTACTTCCCTCCTGTGCGGGGTGCAGGCAGCTCCGGGGGAGCGTGGTGCTGTTGGATGCTTTAGGCTGTGTGTGTCTGTGTGACGGGCAGATCCTTGAGAAGCCTGGTTCTGAGGGTCCTGAACCCATAGAGGGCCCCTCTGCCATTGGGGTTAGCCTGCAGCTCACACTGGGCAGCCTCCCCTGTGTGCGGTCCTGCATGCTGGTACTTGTCACCCGTACCCTACCCCAGGCACATCCTGTGGGAGGGCAGCAACCCCTTCCCTTCCTTCGTGTGCCCAGAACTCGGCTTGGGGACAGGGCCCTGTGTTCTGTTTGGGGTGGCTCTCTGCTGTACTGTCCCCTTTCTCCCTGTCATAGCTGCTGCAGGAGAAGGTGCTGGTTGGTCTCCTTGCTCTGGAATGCTGGGCTGTTGTACTCCCCAAGGCAGGGGCCATGAGGGACACAGCTGCATGCCCCTGGCTCCCGTGGTGCATAGATCTTCCCGGGAACAGACTTGTACACTCACATCTGTGTCTCTGTCCAGGTGGTGCTCTAGGAAGGTTCGAGATCTGTGGTGGCAAGGAATCCCTCCAAGCGTCCGAGGCAAAGTCTGGAGCTTAGCCATTGGCAACGAGTTAAACATCACCCATGGTGAGTGACTGGCATGGCCCCAGGTTTACGGTGCGCCCCTGGGCCTTGTGACCTCTTCTGCCCGGATAGGAAGAGCTGGGACTGCTGCTCCCAAGCTGTGCCTTTTAACATGCTGGGTGGCAGTGTCTACCCCAGGACGGGGGCAGCTGGGAGGCCTGGGCTCAGCCGCTTGAGAGCCAGAGACAGGGAGCTCCTATTTGGGTCCCCCATGCCTTGATGGGGTCTGAAGGTGCAGGGCAGGTGCCCTGTGCTGTTTCAGGAGGTGGAGGCTGCGCTTAGGAACTCGCAGCCTTCTCTTGGGCATTGCAGAGGTGTCTGAGTGCCATGCTGGAAGTGCCTTCTGGGTCATGCTGTGACTGGGTCATACTGCGCTGCAACTGCCCATTCTGTGTGTGTCTCCCAGAACCTGGGTTCGTCCCCCTGGGTGCCCCCCGGTGCTTTGCAGGATTTGTGCATTCCAGGCCTCCCAGCTCACACTGGGCACCCAGCATGTGGTGAGCATCCCGTCTGCCCTGCCTTTGTGTGCAGCCCTGCTGCAGGACAGGCGTTTCTATTCTTCTTCCTGGACGGGCCCTGGACCCGACTGTGAGCGAGGTGCTGGCGCTGCACTGGTGTGCACCTCTGGTCCCTCCAGCTGCACAGCTCCAGCTGGAGGGCAGGCTCCACCTTGTGAGGGTTTCCCAGGCAGCTGCAGCCTGGAACCAGGGCCGTCCCTTCTGCACAGTGTGCCCAGCATGATGCCTGCCCACCCAGTGTCTCCAGGCCCCAGGAGGTGCGGCCCCTCCATGGTTGATTCTGTGGTTCCCTGGTCGCTACTCAGGATCTGGAAAGTATCCACTCCACAGAGTGGAGTCTGACGTCCGTGCCGAAGCTTCCCTCCGTGCGTGTCTGTAACGTGAACTCTGCTGCGTCAGTCCTGGCTGAGAGCTCATGAATGTCTGTTCCACAGGGAATGATTGTACATACACTGGCAACAGCATACAAGAACACTTAATATATATGTTTAAGCAAAAACATGCTGTAGCCTTCTAGTTGAGGTTTCTGTCTCTGGAGACCAGCTCAGCCTGTTCCCAGAAGCCTGACCCAAGCCGTGACTGCTCCTGCCTGAGTGGAGACTCACTTCTCAGCAGTGGGGCGTGGTGCAGGGAACCTCCTAGAAGCCCCTTTTGTGACTGACCCCCCCCCGCCCCCCAGGAGTCTGTTCTGACCTTGACTTATGAGGTGCCAGGTCCTGACATGTAATTCCATCGACAGCCCCGTCCAGTCGTACCACGCACGGCGCCTTGTGTGTCTGTGTGTGCTTAACCTGTGGTTCTCCCCGATTCTCCTGGTGAATGTCAGTCAGTCTGTGGGTCACATCATGGCAAACCAGGACAAAGAGTTCATCCTTTGTGTCTGCCTGCTGTGATCGATGTCCTCGCTTCAACTGTGGCCTCATGTGCTTCTGCTCTGGCAGCTGTGCCCTGCTGTGGAATGGGAAGATCTCACTGCCAGGCCAGCATCAGGACAGAATGAGCCTGGATTCTGGTGCCAGGCCTCATCATAGGTTCTCTCTCATGTGTTATGTTGGGGTGGGTGTGGTGGTCTCAGTCTCCTCCTGAGAAGGTTCAGCATCCTGGTAAGGTTGGGGACTGGGCTGCAGTTCCTGTGCCTGGGCTGCAGGCCGTGTGCCTGGGCTGCAGTTCCTGTGCCTGGGCTGCAGTTCCTGTGCCTGGGCTGCAGGCCGTGTTCCTGGGCTGCAGTTCCTGTGCCTGGGCTGCAGGCCGTGTGCCTGGGCTGCAGGCCGTGTTCCTGGGCTGCAGGCCGTGTTCCTGGCATGTGTGGAAGTTGCTGGTTCCAGTCCCAGCTGATTCTGGCTTGGGGAGCCTAGTAGCATTGCTACAGCTTCTTCCTTCTCAGGGAAGCCTGACTTATACTCTAAATGGGGCCTGGAGTCTGCAAAGGGGGTGTGGTAGCTGTTCTTGCCATCCCCACGGCACATACCACTCACCCGTGGGGGTGTTGTTCTGTGCCCAACTACCAGCCTCTGCTTTCGCTGTCAGATGCCCCCTTGGGGAGGTGGCTTACCAGCAGGCCCGGGACACATGGCTATTCGAGTCCATCTCCTGGCACAGCAACTTGAGCGTGGCCTCCTGGAAGGCGAGCAGCCAGGTCCTGCCAGGTCCCCTGACCCCCGAGCTCCAAACACCCCGCACAGAAGCCTGCAGCGGCCAGGTCTGAAGCAGGACCTCTCTCTGAGGTCTTCACAGGGTGGCAGGTCGCCCGCGGCCTTCATGGGGGCCTTCACGGGGGTGGGGGCCGGAAGCAGAGCTGTGAGAACTGCCAGCGTTGCGATGGCGTCTAGACCTAGTGCATTCCTCACCTGTTCCCACTCCGTGTCTGCTCTTGGAGCCGGGTGGAATAGTGCTTCCTGGGAATAGTGGTAGGAGGTTGCCTTTCATGGTGGTGCCCTCTTGGCCACGATGTGAGCTCAGGTTGTAATTTGCTTCTTAAGCATAATCAAGATCTTACATGTTGCAGTCTTAACAGTGAGACTGGAGTTGGAATTGCATTGTCATGAAGTGACGTTCACTGCTCAGAAGGGCAGTGCGTTGTGCCTTGTTTTCCAATTGTAACGATGAAAGGGAAAGCAAAATGATGAAGATTTTAAGGGTAGCTTTGATGAAAGTGCCTGAATTGACTAGGACCCGGAGGGGCCTGGGCTGCGTGGGGTGCGTGGCTGTCACGGCCATGGGCTCTGACTATTGGAAAATGTTTGCATTGTACGCTGCCGATTTTCCTGCTGATCCAGCTTTTTCCTGCTGGTTTGAGATGCAGAAAGATAGACCGTGCACAGAGAGAGAGCTGTCCTCACTGGTTCATGGCCCACACGTGATGACGGGAGCCGGGAACTCACCCCAGGCTCCATGCCTAGGTGGCCCAGCCCTGCTTCCCAGTGTCTGCACTTCCTGGGAGCTGCCGTGAAGCCGGAAGCCGAGCACTCTGGGGCAGGGCTCCTTCCATGGCCCCTCACTGCCAGGCTGAAGGCTTTGTCCCTTGGGTTGCTGTTTCATTATTAGCAAACCATCCAAAGAGAATTACTGGGAAAAAAAAGTTCCACATGTGGAGAAGATTTTGCCGTGTTAGGATGCTTTGCTTTCAACAGGAACCCCTGAGTTTTCTGAAAGCTTTGCCTGTCTTAGGTCCCTGGTTCCTCTTGCTGTCCCCACCCAGTGGGCAGTGTGGGTCGAGTTGGGTGCAGTTCCATGATGTCCCTGCTTGAAGCCAACTTGGTCGCTGCCTTTGCCTCTCTCCCCACTTGTTCTGTGTTGGGCGCAGCACAGGCTGCCCTAGGATTGGGAGTGGTGGACCTCCTGGGTCTTAGCCCGGGAACCTCAGGCCAGGAAAGAGACAAGGCAGTTGTGTGGGTGGGTGTGTGTAGCAGGGAGTCCCAGGCGCTGCGGGGCGGTGTGTGCACTACTGCTGCTCTGTGACTGCTCTGCAGATGGCGAAATGCTTTCCGACTCAGCAGGGCAGCTGTCCAGGCAGTGAGCCTGGCAGGAGTGTGCCCACCCATGGCAGCAGAACCTGCACACTCGACTGACCCAGAGGCCTTTCTTCCAGAGCTCTTCGACATCTGCCTGGCCCGAGCCAAGGAGAGGTGGCGGTCGCTCAGCACAGGAGGCCCTGGCGCTGACAGTGAAGGTACAGGCCACACATGTCGCTCTTGTCACGTGGTGAGATTCGCCTCCCAGTAGGAGTGGTCCTGCGACCTCTGGAACACCACACAGAAGGGTGCCTTTAGGCCAGAGTCAGAGGAGAAAGCTTATATAGGGAAAAGGAGGGTCAGCTCCTGACGGGACTGGTCATCACAAACGTCACTTCCTGTCCACACTGCCACTCAGTAGCCGGGGCTGGCTTCCAGGGGAGATGGGGATGTGGCGTGCCCACAGGACGGCACTTTCTGCATTGCCTGTCATGCCCTGGACTGAACGCTTGGCGCTGCTTAAGAAGTCTGTGGAAACTGATTTTGTTTACACTGTCTGTGTAATATTGCAATTTAGGTAGAAGTTAGTCATCATTTGCTAGTGATACTGCACACAAATCTGAAACCACGTTAATTCCCTTATATACTAAGTTATTTTATTTTTGAAATGTCTGGGATTTGGGGGCTGGTACTGTAGCATAGCAGGCTTAACCTCTGCCTGTAGTGCCAGCATCCCTTGTGGGTGTTGGTTTGTGTCCCGGTTGCTCCACTTCTGATCCAGCTCTCTGCTTGTGGTCTGCGAAAGCAGCAGAGGGTTTCCAGGTCATTGGGCCCATGCAACCACTGGGCACTGCAGCCATCTGGGGAGCACACCAGTGGGTGGGAGACAATGTTCGCTCTTTCTCCGATTCTCTACCTTTGGAAAATAAAAGAGGCAAGCTAAAACATCTAGAATTGTAGATTGTTGGGAAACATTCTGCATGCTTCGCTGCAGCGTGGCGTTTTGCAGTGTATGTGAGCGCGCTGTAGAATGCGGATCTCACTTGTCAGCTCACGTTGCTCACTCGCCCAGGCAGGGCTTGTGTGTGTTGAAGGAGCTGCCTCCTGTCTCCGGAGTGTGTCGGCCGTGGCCGCCAGGTGCTGCAGCAGACCCCTGGGACTGCAGTGAAACTAAGCGTTTATATCTCGGGGCTGACGTTTTCCCAGCACTCTTCTAGACTCTGCTTCTCAGAGTTCAGCTTGCTGATCCCATGGGTATTAGGTCATGTGGCATTTGTCTTTTTGTACCTGGCTTATTTCCCGTGACATGATGTCTTCCAAGTCCGTTGTCACAAATGACAGGATCTCGTATATGTATGGATATGTGTGTATATATATATAATTATGTATTTCAATATATATAACATTATATATATATATAGAAAGAGATTTTTTATCTGCTGGTTCACTCCCCAAGTGGCCACGCCACTGGAGCTGGGTCTCCCCCATGGGTGCAGGGGCCTAAGTGCTTGGACCTTCTTCCACCGCTTTCCCAAGTGCGTTAGCTGGGCCTTGAACTGGTGTGCAGGTGGGATTCCAGCGTTGCAGATGGTAGCTTGGCCCGTCAAGCCACCACGCTGGTCTTTTGTTCCCGTGTTCATCGCCACATTGTTTCCTCCCCGTTCACCCACTGATGGCCCCTAGGTTGGTGCCAGTGTGTGCTGGGGGAGCCACACTGCTCGGGCAAGACCAGTATCTGCACACACTGGTGGGCGCCACATGCATGCTGGGGGGAGCCATGCTGCTTGGGCAGCGCCAGCATCTCGGGCTGATCCTGTTTCTTGGGCTGTCTACTCAGCAATATGGCTGCGTCATATGACAGTTCTGTTTTTGGTTTTTGGAAGCCACATGACCCAGGTCAGATAATGCTCTTTCTGGGTGGGGTTTCCTATGCCTTGAGTTCAGTTGGGTGTGTTTCCATACTTGCCCTTCTTTCTCACTAATGGCATTCTGTTGGTACGGTTCTGAAGTACTTGCCCATTTCTTACACACCTCGAGGGCCTGGGACTGGCTTCCTGACTGTTGGTCTCCCGGCAGACGCCGGCTTTTCTGCAGCTGACAGGGAGGCCAGCCTGGAGCTCATCAAGCTGGACATCTCGCGGACATTCCCCAGCCTCTGCATCTTCCAGCAAGTAAGTCCTGATGATCTACTGTGCTTGTGTCTGTCCTGCCTAAAACCCAGGGCTGGTAAGCCACGTGGATTTGTCGTTGCAGTTGAAAAGCATGGGGCTTTTCTGTGTGTATGTGTTGGGATTGGGACAGAGTAAGGGGGAGGGCAGCTCTTACTCCTAACACTGTAGGCTTTTCAAAGTGCCACTGACCCTCTCCGAATAGTTTTTGTCCGGCCATATTTGTACTTGGACGAGTGGCCTGAACTCTGGCAGTGCGTGCACCGCTGCCTCTGGAGGGGCCCAAGAGAGACCTGTGGCAGCTCTTTCTGTCTGTCGCAGCCGGCCTGAGTGCCCTGTGACTGGCCTCGGCACAGTGAGCTCAGTGCACAGCCTGGGGAGGAAGGGATGTCCCTGGGGTCTCCGGAGTCACCAGGCTGGGAGACTGAGCAGGTGGGTCAGGAGAGCGGGTCCTGGACCAGAAGCCAGCTGAGGAGTCAGGTGGCCAGGGAGAGCAGAGAGGTGCTGGCTGTTGGAAGACCTGCAGGGCTTGCTTGATTCCTCCCTTACCCGCCTACGATGGTTGTGCCACTCCTGGAATGCCTGTGTGTCCGTCTGTTCTCGCTGCCTTTCCTTAGTTCCAAGATTCTCCCCACTACAGATCCCTGCGTCAGCTTTGCCTTGAGGAGAATTGGAAGAAATGTGTTGCATGGCGCTTGGAATGAGTCTAGGGACAGAGGGGCCAGGTGGTGTGGCAGCAGTGTGCTCATTTGCAGCTTGAGGGCAGGCCCCGTGCCTTCTCTTGGCGACTGGGACTGGAGACGGTCTCCAGATGGAGCTGATCCCAGGCCGGGTCTGGATGACCAACAGTCTGACATTGACAGCCCTGGACACACAGTGGCGTCTATGGGTGTTAGTGACCGTTCAGTGCCTTGGAGCAAAGTATAGCTGAGCTTGCAGAGCCCTTTGCCATAGCTGCAGAAGCCGGAGTGTGACAGACGGACGGAGTGGATAAGCAGCAAAAGCTTACGTTCCTGACCTGGTTCACGTTTCCTGGGCAGCCCTGGTGGAAGGTGGATTAGCAGTCTTTCCTGTGAGCAGAGTGTGGACGTGCTGGCAATCCACTCAGGAGGAAGGGGCTGCAGAGAACTAAACAGTTGGAGCAGGTGTCTGGGTGCTTCTTCCAGGATGTGTTCATTTGAAAGGCAGTGAAAGAGAGATCCTCCATCTGTTGGTTTGCTTTCTGAATGCCCACAACAGCCAGGCCAAAGTTGGGGAGCAGAAACTTCATCTGAGTCATCCCTGTGAGGTTCAACAACTGAGTGCTTTGGGCTGTCATCCCCAGCCCCCAGGTACAGGAAGCTGAACTCGGAGGCCTGGCGTAGCTGCAGCGGAGGTAGGAGTTGAAGGCATCTCAGCCCCTGGCCACCAGCTGAGTGGGCACCTGAGATTCAGAGGTCACGGGCAGCCCCCCTCCACAAAGCCCGCAGAAGTCAAGCCAGCTCTTCTGGACCCCGCTATCCTCTGGAACATCTTGCAGAATCGCTGCATGACCAGCCCTTGCTGCTCATGGAGGGTTCAGAAGAGAAGAGAGAGCTTTGGGGTCACATGGGTGGCGAAAGGCTGCCTTCCCTGCCACTGTCCTGGCTCCAAGTTCCAGGGTGTGTGAATGGATGGCATAGAAGCAGGGCAGCGGCTGGGAGGGTGGGCAGTCAGCATGCGCAGCAGGAAGTGCGGCGAAGGTCGGAGCTCGTGCCATTTTCTCGTTGGAGGGAGTGCCGGAGTCCAGCTCCAGCCTGGGTTTCGGAACTCGGGAAGGGTGCGTGGATGAGGCACAGAAAGAAAGAGACGGACCACTAGGATTCCATGATGATAGTGGACTATGCAATAAAGCCGTCCGCTTTATTTATACAGTCAGTCAAACTCTGGCTCAGACGTTTTACGTCATGATCAAATGGGTGTTGCTAAAGATAATTCTGCCGTTTGTCTCACCTAAGGAAAGCTCAACCAGTAACACATACCTCTTGAATCAGCTAAGGGAGGAATGTGTCCGGAGGCAGGACCCAAAAGATCAAAGAGAGAAAGAATGGGTTTCCCCTATACCTGGGAAGTTAGCACCCTTGATTAGCATATCGTCAGTGGGAGAGGAAAGGCTGTAAACAAGTCCCCACCACCTGAGGACAGAACACCTTTGATTAACATAGCAATGGTGGAGCCGTAGCAGTAGTAGGTAAAAACCTTTATGCTGGAAGCGAATATCAGTAACATCAACTTCCAAGCTCGCACAGATACCATACGTCAACTGTTAATTCCGCAGGGGCAGACAGTGCCTAGGCAGATCACTGAAAACTCAGTGGGGAAGTCTGGTGTCCGGCAATGGAAAGCAGGCTGCATTCAGGTGATCAAAACAACGTCCCGCCGGAGCCCTGCTCGGTGGGGCGTTCCTTCGCGGCCTTGCCTGCAAGGGAAGCAATGTTTCTCACACCTTCCTGTTTGTCTACATCCATCACACGGACCCCGGCAAGGGAGGAGGCTGTGTGTGCAGGGACAGGCAAGAAATCCCCTGAGACACGGGGAGGGGCAAGGGTCAGTGCGGGCTTCACGAGCACCTCCGTCGCACAGGGCCCAGCAGCACCCACCCCACCCTCCTGTGTCCGCCTGATGTGCCTGCATCCTAGGTCAGGTCATCCCGGCTGGACCCATGTGTTCTGTAAGCTGCCTGTGGAGCAGCTTCCTGGTCACACACTGCTTGTGAATTCCGTCCGTCACATTAGCCTTAGGCTGGGGTTGAACACACTGTCTCAGCTGGCTTCTTGGCTCAGTTAGAAAGCGGGCAAAAACCCCAGCCTGGAGGCAGGTGGAAGCCATTGTAGCAGCAAATGGGAACCTTGGAGAGATGGGAGAGCGGGGGGGGGGGGGGGGGGGGGGGGAAAGGATGCTCTGAGGTGCCCCAGGGCACACTCCCCTGTGGCACCTTACAAGGGAGTTTTTCAGACTGCAGGGGCAGACACAGGATGGTACCCAGGCCTGACCGGCTGTCCCCAGAACAGCTCTCGTGTGTGAGCTTGCATAGTGCACCTGCCCCAGCCAGCAGAAAGTGGGACGAGTTCCTGTTGTGTAGAGGTACGGAGTGGCAGGACTGACCGCACTGACATATGTGTTGTCTCTGTGTGTCGATTCTCTAGGGCGGCCCGTATCATGACATGTTGCACAGTATTTTGGGCGCTTATACTTGTTACCGACCGGATGTGGGTTATGTAAGTGGAAATTTTTTTTTCTGTGTATTTTATAATGGTATCATTGAAAAGGAAAGTCGGAATGTCGTGGTGCTGGCACGCCCTAGCAGCGGGTGTCGAGCAGCAGAGGCCTCAGTGTTTGCTGAGGAGTACAGAGAGTGCCCAGCAAAGGGGCTGACATTGTGTCCTCAGGAGGCAGTTGAGCCAACCTTGCTGCTCCTTGGTATTTCTCACATTCCGATTGAGTGTGATTTTCAACTTCTGCATGAAATTTTTTTTAAAAAGCCTTTAGCAATAACCATTATTTTAAACTGCATTGGTGACATCTCTGCCTGTCACGTGTGCATGGTTTGGCATGGAACGGGCCAGGGTAGACGTGGTGTCTGCAGCACCAGCACATTGTATGTGCTAGACGAAGGGCTGGCCAGAGGTTTCCGTGGGGGTGAGTAGCTGGGACTCGGAGGCGTGCGGACCAGGTGCTGCTGGGCAGGGCAGCGCCTTGAGAGAGGCTGGCAGCACGGGAGCCTGGGGTTCCTCACAGCTGAGAGCCTCTCTGCCCCCCCAGGTCCAGGGCATGTCCTTCATAGCAGCCGTGCTGATCTTGAACCTAGACACGGCAGATGCCTTCGTGGCCTTCTCAAACCTCTTGAACAAGCCCTGTCAGATGGCGTTCTTCCGGGTGGACCATGGCCTGGTGAGTACTCCGTCTCAATGCCCTGACGCTGGGTCGGCACGGGACAGGCTGACACGCTGTCTCCTCCATGAGAAAAGTGTTCCCGGCCAGAGGCTGAGGACTACGATGGGGAGAGAGCCTTTGCTGGGTGCCACATAGTGTATGGTGTTGGCGCTGAGAGAAAGATGGCCATTTTGAAATGTGTTGTTCCAGTGAGGGAGGAGAGTAACACACTTACACTCCCACATGCACACCTACACTTCCATATACACACCTACGCTCCCACATACACACCTACACTCCCACATACACACCTACATCTCACACACCTACATCTCACATACACACTTACACTCCCACATACACACTTACACTCCCACATACACACCTACACTCCCACATGCACACCTACATCTCACATACACACCTACACTCCCACATACACACCTACACTCCCACATACACACCTACATCTCACATGCACACCTACACTCCCACATACACACCTACACTCCCACATGCACACCTACACTTCCATATACACACCTACGCTCCCACATGCACACCTACACTCCCACATGCACACCTACATCTCACATGCACACCTACACTCCCACATACACACCTACACTCCCACATACACACCTACACTCCCACATGCACACCTACATCTCACACACCTACATCTCACATACACACCTACATCTCACATACACACCTATACTCCCACATGCACACCTACACTTCCATATACACACCTACACTCCCACATACACACCTACATCTCACCTACACACCTATACTCCCACATGCACACCTACACTCCCACATACACACCTACACTCCCACATACACACCTACACTCCCACATACACACCTACATCTCACATACACACCTACACTCCCACATGCACACCTACACTCCCACATACACACCTACACTCCCACATGCACACCTACATCTCACATACACACCTACACTCCCACATACACACCTACACTCCCACATACACACCTACATCTCACATACACACCTACACTCCCACATACACACCTACACTCCCACATGCACACCTACACTCCCACATACACACCTACATCTTACATACACACTTACACTCTCATAGGCGCACACTTATATGTGTACTCAAAAAACACTCATACACATTTACAAACACTGAGATGTGCACTCTGACAGTACACATACACACACAGACACTCTCACTGCACAGACTCATGTATGTGGACACACACACAATATACTCAAAGCACTCACATGTGCTAACACACACATTCACACATACTCCACACACTGCTGTGTGTTCTTAGTCATACATTCAGCTTCACACACACACACACCTTCTCACATTTATATACACACACCTTTCTCACACTCATCCACACACCCTTCTCACACTCATCCACACCCTTCTCTCACACTCTTACACACACCTCACACACACCTTCTGTCACACTCATACACACCTTTTCTTACACTCATAACATATACCTTCTGTCACATTCATACACACCTTCTGTCACACGCATGCACACACACACACACACACAGATACACCCACATACTCAGTGTGTTGAAGGCCAAGCTCAGAGAACAGGCGGGTGAGGCCACGCTCCTGTGTGTGTGAGGAAGGCAGCAGCTGGTTTGGTGTCCTGCCGACTGCAGCAAGCAGCTGGGAGGAGTGGGCAGACGCCTTGAGCCCCTCCGCGCTCGTCCTCTGTCCTCTGTGCTGACACCTGAGGCCCAGCAGGAAGGTCGCCAGTGTGCTAAGCTCAACACCCTCAGTCCAGCCTTGTCTCTTCCTGCTGGGAGTTTCTAATCATTATCGCAGATATTTCAAGACCCAGACAGCCCGAGCCATCGGCACCAATGAGGAGTGGCTCTTCCTGAAAGCACGTGTGCCTGTCCTTCACTCTGTAAACCTGCTGCAAGCCTGGTGGCCACCAGAGGGTGGCATTCAGCCACGTCCTCCTGCCTCGCAGCTCCGGGCCCTGTGGGTGTGCTGGAGCATCCTCACTGGAGAGAGAGGGCCTGCTGTTCGCCACGCGCTCAGGGTGTGGTTACTGTGAGCACAGGAGCAGCTTTGCAGGGCGTGAAGGGGTGTGCTGATGCCTAATGATCCAGCCATGCCGCTCTCCTGCGCTCACAAGTAACCATGCCTGAACACATAAAGGTGTGTGAGTGTGGGAGAAGGTGTGAGTGTGAGAGAAGGTGTGCGTGTGAGCGTGAGAGATGTGTGAGCGTAAAAGAAGGTGTGTGTGTGACTAAGTGTGTGTACAAATGTGAGAGTGTGTATGAGTGTGACAGGAGGTGTGTGTATGAGTGACAGCTAAGTATGAGTGTTTGGCAGGTGTGATGTGTGTGAGTGTGACAAGGTGTATATGAGTGTGACAGAAGCTGTGTGAAAGTATGAGTGGCAGAAAGTGTGAGTGACAGGAGGTGTGTGAGTGTGACAGTGTATGAGTGTGACAGAAGGTGTGTTAAAGTATGAGTGGCAGAAGGTGTGAGTGTGACAGGTGTGTGTGAGTGTGATGGGTGTGTGAGTGTGACAGAAGGTGTGTGTATGGTGCTCACGGAGGGCTGCCACGGGGTGCTGTTCCAAGTGAAGACAGAGCATGTGCAGCAGCAGCAGGCCACGGTAGCCAGAGCATCAGCATTGCATGATGGTGGGGTGTGCGAGGCCTGTGCGTCTCCCAGGCTTTCTGCAGAAAGCACTTACCTTTATAATCAGGGAAAAACTTAACATTTCCAGAAGAAATAGTGGTCAGAAGTTGGAGAAAAGAAGAAGATTCTAGTGGCTTTTGGGGTTTGTTTGTTAAGGTTTGTTTATTTGGGGGCCTGGTGCAATGGCTCAAAGGGTAAATCCTCACCTTGTAGGAGCCAGCATGTCATTTAGGCTCCAGTTCTCTGCTCTTTGTAATCTGCCTTTCCAATAAATATAAATCTAAAAATGACTTATTTTACTTGAAAGGGAGAAGGAGAGACAGAGGGACAGATTCTTCATCCACTGGTTCACTCCCCAAATAGTTGTGATGTCCAGAGCTGGGCTGATCTGAAGTAGGAGCCAGGAGCTTCCTCTGGGTCTCCCATGTATGTACACTGGATTCCAAGGGTGCGAATCGATTGGCTTTTCCAGTGAAGCAGGAACCTGTGCTGACACGCGTTTAGTGGAACACCTCACCTGTCTCCCTAGATGCTGTCCTACTTTGCCGCGTTCGAGGTGTTCTTTGAAGAAAATTTGCCGAAATTGTTTGCTCATTTCAAGAAAAACAACCTGACCCCAGACATCTACCTGATCGACTGGTAAGCCTCTCCCCTGCCTGCACGGCACCCACCCGCGCCTGTTCCCTACCTCTCCCCTGCCTGCACAGCACCCACCCGCGCCTGTTCCCTACCTCTCCCCTGCCTGCACGGCACCCACCCACGCCTGTTCCCTACCTCTTCCCTGCCTGCACGGCACCCACCCGCGCCTGTTCCCTGCCTCTCCCCGCCTGCACGGCACCCACCCGCGCCTGCTCCCTACCTCTCCCCTGCCTGCACGGCACCCACCCACGCCTGCTCCCTACCTCTCCCCTGCCTGCACGGCACCCATCCGCGCCTGCTCCCTACCTCTCCCCTGCCTGCACGGCACCCATCCGCGCCTGCTCCCTACCTCTCCCCTGCCTGCACGGCACCCACCCGCGCCTGCTCCCTACCTCCCCTGCCTGCACAGCACCCACCCCGTTCCTCACTTATCCCCTGCCAACCCCCTGCCTCTCTCTTTCCTGCTGCGAGGGCCCCCGGTTCCCTCAGTGTGAGCTGGCCCGCCTGTGATTCCATCGAGCCTTCTGGGTTCACTGCAAGGAGAAGAGCTCTCTTGTGCTCTTTGCACATCCCTTGAGCAAGCTGTCCCCAGGCGGCAGACCTGCCCATGCCCTCTCCTGGGCATCCGAGGCAGATGGTGAGCAGGACTCTACCTACCTGGTGGAGCTGCAGTGAAGGGTCGGGAAGGAGAGCAGGCAGAGCCCCGGGCCCTCCCAGCATCAGCATTCACTGAAGCAACGCAGGTGCTTAAACCAGGTGTGCTGGGGCGGTGCCATTCTAGAACTGGGCACCTGCTGGTGGGGGGCCTGAAGTGAAGGACGGAAGCAGCTGGGGAGGGGTTGGGAGGCCTGGGCAGGATCGGGGCAGAGGGGGCTTGGGTGAGGGTGGAGCTCCTCTGAGAAGCTGGCTGGAGGCGGGGGAACCTGGGGCAGGAGCAGAAGTGGTGCAGCGGTGGCAGTGGCAGTGGTGGCGAAAGCCTGGTGGGTCCTGGCGAGGGTTCTGGATGTGCCAGAGGACCACTGTCCCTTGTGGAATGTCCAGCTGGCAAGGGAGTGCCCAGGCCTCCTGCTGAGGTGAACACAGAGGAATCTGATTCCCCTCCCCCTCCCCCTGCAGATAGTGGGCCTGGGATTGGAGATATGGAGACGTAAGTTCCAGAGAGTCTGTGTCAAGGGTGGATTTGGCTACTGTAGGTAGGCTGGGGTGGCCATGTCCCTGGGTCTGGTGAGAGTCCTGAGGGACCCAAGTGACAGGGCACCCCAAATGTCAAGCTGTGCTGGCCCAGGCCCTTGCTTCTGCTTGCCCTGTGGCCTTGGCCAGGGTCGTGAGCACACCTGCCCCAGCCTGACTCCCAGCTCGCCAAGGGGCTCTGTGGAGGAGGCAGCATGCCCACCTGGCAGAATGCCTGCCTAGCAGTCCGCACTGGCCCACGCAGGGGACTCAGTGAACACATATAGTTGGGGGAGGGGTTTCCTCCCAGACCACAGGGGACAGAAGGCTCGCCTGAAGAAAGTGCTTGAGATGTGGCTAGTTCCCTCAGGTACAGCTAACCCGTGTGCGTCCTTGGGAGCAGGCCTTTGGGTTCCCTGACATTTGTTGCTTGTATTTTCAAACCCAAGATGGTTCTGACACCAGTGACTTCCGGCCGTGATCTCAGGCAGGGCGGGCAGCCCTTCTGCCAAGGGCACTGTGGACATTAAGGGCCATCTGTCTGAGACTGTATGGGGTTCTCAAAGGCTAAGCCAGCTTGCAGGATGGGTGGGTTGAGTTTCAGTGGAGACTTACTACCCTGCAGGGTCAGACCGGTTGAGTTTGGTATGGGCCAGGGCCCAGATGTGACTCACCCCTCAGCTGGGCTCTGCAGCTGGGACCATGTGATACAGAGCAGAAACCACCAGGCCGTGGGTTAGTGGTCGTGGGCACGTGGGCTGCCTCGTTTCGCTGTGCCTGTTTAAAGGGCCCATTAACACATCAGTGAGGACATGCAACCCGCATCGTTGGCCCCTGTTTGACCATGACCTCTGACTCTCCGATTCCCCGATGCATGTGACCCTGGAGGTGGGGAGGGACAGGTCGTGCCAGCCGAGAGCCTTCAGCTTGTTTCTGTAACATGTTCTAGAACTTTCTAGGGAGGTCCTCGGGATCCTAAGCTGAAAGGCAGTAATGTTTTGCAGCCTCATTTCGCCCTGACTCACCAGAGAAAGTCCATTTGACGTGGAACCCCGCATGCGACCACACATGCAGAAGGCTGGCGTGTGTGTGCACCGGGGACAGGACAGCTTTTCCATTGGCCTGCCCTCGGAGCCTCCGACCTGTTCTGAACTGTGGGTGTGCACCGGGGACAGGACAGCTTCTCCATTGGCCTGCCCTCGGAGCCTCCGACCTGTTCTGAACTGTGGGTGTGCAAAACGCACTACTGGCTGGGTGCGGGCCTGCTTCGACCTGTCCCTCGGGGATGGTGGCCTGGGCAAGGCCGAGGGCCTGTCCCGTGTAGTGTGGCCTGTCCCGTGTAGTGTGCCGGCCGAGGGCCTATCCCGTGTAGTGTGCTGGCCGAGGGCCTGTCCCGTGTAGTGTGGCCTGTCCCGTGTAGTGTGCTGGCCGAGGGCCTGTCCCGTGTAGTGTGCAGAGCAGCCCCTGCAGGTGCGCTGTTAATGCCTGTCTTACAGGTGAAGAGGCCAGTGCCCAGAGAGGCAGTTTTGCCCTCTCCTGTGGCTGGCCAGTGTAGAGCTAGCCCTGCACAAAGGCCTGCCTGGCTCCACAGCTTGTGCACATGCCCTGTCTGGGGCAGTCCCTTAGGAGGCAGTGTGACTCATGAGGTGAGTTCGTGGCTCAGGCCTTGCCAGGGCCCTGGCAGGTGGAAAGCAGGTGAGCAAGTGTTCAGGGAGCAGTGGGCACAGCGCATGGCGTCTGAGCAAATGGGAAACCTGGTCTTTTCCCCGCAAGGATCTGCATGCCATAGGAGGTTTGGCGCCCGACGCCTCACAAGTGCCGCCCGCTGGGCCTGGCCCAGGCTGCATGTTGGTGGTGGGCTGCCTGCTCCTACAGGAAGGATCTCCTAGGGTGCTGTCTGTACTCGGTGTTCCTGCACAAGGCTGGCCCCGGTCAGCACGTCTGACGGCCTACGGTGGCTAAGGTGCAGGCAGTCCATTGAGTGTACACAGTTTGGGAGTGTGGTGGGCAGCAGAAAGAGAGCAGAAGGCAGGTGCAGGACATAGGGACACAGTGTACCAGCTGCCAGGGGGTCCACGACCAGTCCCAGGGGCCAGTGTAGTAGGTGAGCTAAGATGGCTGCAACTTGGGTGAGAAAAACTTTTCCCACACCAGTTGGCCTGTCACCATGTCAGCCACATATAGCATGCCATCATCCATTACCCCTGTGGCTCTCCTGTTGTCGCCAGGGGTTGCCCCTTGCGCAGCTGAGGCCCAGGGCAAGGGGTCCATCTAGACCTGGGTTTAAGGGGAGATGATCACAAAGCCGCTCCGGACAGACTTCCTGTGTGCCGCCTGACACGGCACGGAAGGAGAGGTAGCTGTGCTTGCGCCTTCCTGGCAGGGACTCAGGCCACGTGTGCCTGCTCATTCTGACATGACGTGAGCATCAGGCCTCAGGGCCGGCAGCTGTCCTCCTCTCCCTCCCGAGTCTGGTGGTTCCTATGGTCCAGGGTCTAGGCTCTGTTCAAGGGTGGATGGTGAGGGACTAAGGGAGGGAGCACCACAGTGGGGAACTCTGGTGTGGGGGGCACTCATGGGTTCCCAGGTCAGCCAAGGAAGGCAGGACTTGGTTCTCAGGATGGGGAAGTGGAGGCAGTGCTGGCAGTGGGTGGCTGAGGCTCCTAGGTGTGTGTGCCTGTCCAGTGCCCTGCCCCCACCTGAGTGGCCTCCCTACTCTGTGGAAGGGAGGTGCTGGCAGCCCCGTGTCTTGGGGTTCTGGTAGAGGTGTGATTGGAGAAGCCAGGTAAGCGTGTGAAGAGCCACCTCTTCCTGCTGCCGGCAGCCTGGGACCTCTTGGTGGTGACCAGAGTGGTGGTCAGCTCTGCCGAGGGACATGTGCACCCAGGAGGAGGCCCTACGTGCCCTCTGTCCGTCCACTCTCTGCCCTTTTTTAATCTGACCTCCTGCTGATGTGCCTGGGGAGAAAACAGAGAATTCCCTAAGTACTCAAGTTCTTGCCAGCTACTTGGGAGGCTGGGGTGGAATTCCTGGCTCCTGGCTGCATCCTGGCCCAGCTCCCAGGTGCTGTAGGCATTTGGGGTGTGAACAGTGGATGGGAAAATATGTCTGTCTTTCCTTCTGTCACTCTGCCTTTTGCATGAGTAGAAGAACCAGGTGATGCTATCTCATGAAGTGTGTTGGATCAGCATGTGTGCGTAGGCCTCCTCAGTGATGGAGACTGCACGGGTTTGAGACGCTGTGTTCCTGCCGGCAGCTCTGAGATGGGCCTTCCGAGTGGGCATAGCCAAAAACCCTGCGCCCGGCCCCTCGTGTTGGATGAAGGTGGTCAGCGCGGGAAGTGTCCTTCCTGGAGCGCCCCCACCATGTGACAACTCCATCTCCCTCAGGATCTTCACCCTGTACAGCAAGTCCCTGCCCCTGGACCTGGCCTGCCGCGTCTGGGACGTGTTCTGCCGGGACGGGGAGGAGTTCCTGTTCCGTACGGCCTTGGGCGTGCTCAGGCTGTTCCAGGATGTCCTCACCAAGATGGACTTCATCCACATGGCCCAGTTCCTGACCCGGCTGCCCGAGGACTTGCCCGCCGAGGAGCTCTTTGCGGCCGTTGCCACCGTGCAGATGCAAAGTCGCAACAGGAAGTGGGCTCAGGTACGGGGCCTCTGGCGGTCAGTATGCCAGCAGCATGACACCATGACCAGGTCACGCTGTGGAAAGTGCTCCTTAGAGTGGGGCTGGCCTGAGTGGGCATGGCTGGGTGTGCTGCGGCACAGCCCTAGGGCATTGTGGGCAGGTCCCTTCCTCTCTGGGTGTCTGTTGGCCAGAGCAGGTGTGCGGATAAGGAGAGCTTCCCCAGCTGTTGTGTGGTGGTGCTGAAAGCCCTGGAAGCTCCAGCCACTATGGTGCGTGTTAGAGAGCATTCTTGCAAAGTAGGCTCCGTGCCCCTGAAAATGGTGCCACCCAGAGAGCAGAAGGGCCATGCCTGGGCCCTGCTCGGTGAGTGATCCTTGGCCCTCCACCAGGAAGTGGGCAGCAGGCAGCAGGAGTGCCTCTGCCACCCCAGGTCTCGTTGCCACAGCACTGGCCAGAGTGGGCCGGTTCCAGGTCTCCCTGAACAGTCCTGGTTAACCTCCTTGGATACTCAGACTTTTCCGCATATGGTATGTGGCGATGCCGTGGGACCTCAGGGACCACCCCTGCATCAGCCATGCGCCTCCCACACCTCCCAGCATCCCAGGAGGGAGTCCTGGACCCCAGGACATGCTAGCTGTTCCCTGGGTTCAGCTCAGGTTTGCTTGGCAAAGTGCCACCCTACCGATCGGGCAGGCTATCATTGATTTGGTCAGCATTCTGTTCTCATGGTGTGGGTGTGTGTGTGTGTGAGAGTGTGACTGCCTTGGCCTTGTATATGTGTGTGTGTCCGCCCTGCTCTGTGTGTGTGTGTGTGTGTGTGTGTGACTTCCCTGCCCTGCCCTGCCCTTGTGTGTGTGTGTGTGTGTGTGTGTGTGAGAGAGAGAGAGAGAGAGAGAGTGTGTGACTGCCTTGGCCTTGTATATGTGTGTGTGTCTGCCCTGCTCTGCCCTTGTGTGTGTGTGTGAGACTTCCCTGCCCTGCCCTTGTGTGTGTATATGTGTGTGAGACTACCCTGCCCTTGTGTGTGTGTGTATGTGTGTGTGTAAGTGACTGCCTTGGCCTTGTGTGTGTGTGGGTGGGTGGGTGGGTGGGTGAGAGAGACTGCCCTGCCCTTGTGTGTGTGTGTGTGTGTCTGCCCTGCTGTGTGTGTGACTGCCCTACTCTGTGTGTGTGTGTGTGTGTGTGTGTGAGAGACTGCCCTGCCCTTGTGTGTGTGTGTGTGTGTCTGCCCTGCTGTGTGTGTGACTGCCCTACTCTGTGTGTGTGTGTGTGTGTGTGAGAGAGAGAGACTGCCCTGCCCTTGTGTGTGTGTGTGTGTCTGCCCTGCTGTGTGTGTGACTGCCCTACTCTGTGTGTGTGTGTGTGTGTGAGAGAGACTGCCCTGCTCTTGTGTGTGTGTGTGTGTGTCTGCCCTGCTGTGTGTGTGACTGCCCTACTCTGTGTGTGTGTGTGTGAGAGAGAGAGAGAGACTGCCCTGCCCTTGTGTGTGTGTGTGTGTGTCTGCCCTGCTGTGTGTGTGACTGCCCTACTCTGTGTGTGTGTGTGTGTGTGTGTGTGAGAGAGAGAGACTGCCCTGCCCTTGTGTGTGTGTGTGTGTGTGTGTGTCTGCCCTGCTGTGTGTGTGACTGCCCTACTCTGTGTGTGTGTGTGTGTGTGTGAGAGAGAGAGAGAGACTGCCCTGCCCTTGTGTGTGTGTGTGTGTGTGTCTGCCCTGCTGTGTGTATGACTGCCCTACTCTGTGTGTGTGTGTGTGTGTGTGTGTGAGAGAGAGAGACTGCCCTGCCCTTGGTGTGTGTGTGTGTGTGTGTCTGCCCTGCTGTGTGTGACTGCCCTACTCTGTGTGTGTGTGTGTGTGTGTGTGTGAGAGAGAGAGAGACTGCCCTGCCCTTGTGTGTGTGCGTGTGTATGTGTGTGTACCTTGAAGAGTCGCTCCCTCAATGTGTGCCATTCATTACCCAGAGGGGTCCTGAGCCCCCAGGCCTCTGTCCACTCCTTCCCCCGTGGGCCATGCTGGGTCATCTTGTGCAAGTTTCTCCTCTGGTTTCCTGGCTCTGGGGACTGTTTTATGCCTAGGAGCGCGTCACTTCTGTTTCTGAATGATTGAACGCCCTCAGCCTCCCCAGGGGAGCCAAGCCCTGGTCTGTGTGTAGGCTTCCTGCTACATGGGTAAGGGCAGGCTCGAGCTGCCCTGTGAGTGACTGCAGACGCGTGGATCCCCAGGGCCCTACAGTGACAGGAAGCAGATTGTTGACTGGCTGGAAGCCGGAGAGCTGCTGCTGGAAGTTAGATTCCTTCTAGACTCACTGTGTCCATAGCTGCCTGAGAAAGTGTGAGAAACCCTTGACTTGCGGCCTGCATGTGAAGCTCTCAGTCGATAGCACTAGAGCAGGACGGCCCAGGCCATGATTGGAGACCCAGGGAGCGCCCGGGCGGGTGGATGGCAGCGGGGCCCCTGCTCAGTAGTTACGGAGCATTTCCTGGCGGCGACCGGCAGAGCACGATGCCAGGTGGGGTGGGCCAGCCCTGGCTCTGTGGCTGCCTGGGGCACAGGGAGCCCTGTCTGCTCGCTTCTGGAGGTTTCTGCAGGAGTCTCCGGAAGCCGCAGTCCTCGCTGACAGCCCCTGCCCTGGCAGCCTGTTGTCTCAGTGC
This sequence comes from Ochotona princeps, assembly GCF_030435755.1. Lineage (NCBI taxonomy): Eukaryota > Metazoa > Chordata > Mammalia > Lagomorpha > Ochotonidae > Ochotona > Ochotona princeps. The sequence continues at coordinate 71,849,228 of NC_080842.1, forward strand.
CCTCCCTCTATAGGTGCTCGTGTATCTCACACACACACCCTGTGCCCCCATGGACACGCCCGGGGAGAGGCTAAACCCACATGTGCTTGCTGCTTGTGGCGAAAGTCAAGCCGGGGACTGTTGGGCGAGGACGGCATTTTCCAGCCCTGTGGCAGTGGTGCGGGAGGCCCAGGCGTGCTGCAGGCGCTAGGGTCCACAGTCCTTTCTCCTGCAGGCTGTGCTTAGGGTCAGAGCTTCCTGCCGGCAGGGAACTGTGCCCAGTAGGAAACCTGGAAGTGGAGCGGAACTTGAGGTGCTCCCCTCCAGGACCCGGGACCTTGATGTCCTTTGTACCGCTGCTGACTGGTGATTCACCCTTCTGCAGTGGGGCGAGCGAGCCGGGCCAGTGGAGTGGAAGGTAGTGCTTCCTGAGCAAAGGAAAGGTGGCAAGCAGAGTGGAGGGGAGCTGCTGAGAGGTGCTGGGGGCCAGGCCTGTGGGTGCTCAACGTGTACCGGGGAGAGGCAGCTGAACAGACGGCCAGCACCTGCTGCACTGTGGCAGCGAGGAGGGAGGGGGCCCATGGGGAGGCGGCCAGCGCTGTGGGAAGCGTGTTATGGAATAACCCCAGCTGTCTCCCGTGTGACCCCCAGGTTCTGACAGCCCTGCAGAAGGACAGCCGGGACATGGAGAAGGGCAGCCCGTCCCTCAGGCACTGAGGCTGCCAGAGCCAACCTCCACATGGCACCTGTGCAGCTTCGTGCGGACACCTGGCGGCGGCAAACAGGGGTCCTTTGCATTGCACTCCTAACAGGGAGTTGGCCTTAAAAACAAACAAAACCCTTAATGCCAGGCTTAGCCTTAAGCAGCTCAGTGGACCGATGCCCGGGCATTGCCATGGCCAGCCACTGCGTTTCCACATGGGCTGAAGACGGCAGCAGCCGACTCTCTCTCTCCTCTGTGTCAGCGGAAGTTAATTAAATCAGAATGCTGTCTGTCAAGTGCCAGGAGGTACATTGCCATCTGTCTTAGCCAGGGTGCCCGAGGAGATGTGTGGTTGACTCGTGTTTGCGTAGGGAAGGGAAGGATCGCTGCTGGAGTGTCCGGAGCTGGGCGGCTCGTAGTTCAAGCCTGTCCAGCCAGGACTGCCTTCCCGGGCCCGGGGCTATCCTGGGCCGTGGCGGCCGCGTGCTCGTAGCTCCAGGAGCTGAGCTCACCTGCGTGTGCCCTGTTACCACGCTGCCTTGATGCCATTCCGCACAGGAGGCTGCAGATCCACACGCTGACCCCGGGGGCACCTGCTCTCCCAGGGGCCGTGCCTGCGTCGGCCAAGGGGTAGGAACACTGGGCCTGCCCCCACCACTGCTGGATCCCGTGGCGGTGGCGGCGCGACTCAGCTCTGGCAGCTGTGGGGACCTGTGGGGAAGGTGGGACTGTCCCTCCGTGCCTCTGTCCCCTGGGTGGCCAGGTCAGCTCCAAGGGCCAGTGGTTCCTCACTCATGTGTTGGGCTTTCAATTCCCAGCTACCCCAGGGCTGCACAGGAGGAGGAGCAAGTGGTGTGAGCTGACTGCCCCTGGCTGACTGCCCCTGAGGCTTGTGTGTCCGTGGGATCAGGGACGCGGGTCTATTCCTGCTGTGGCCAATTGTCCCTGTTCGCTTGGCAATGTTCTTGGGGCAGCTTTTCCTCGGCTTGTGCTGAGAGCTCCGTGTTCTGGTTGTGTTCTCAGACAGCTTGTGCCCAGGATGGTCTGCAGGACAGACTGGCATTGCAGAAGCAGGCATCTCCGGGAGTGCCAGCAGGCCATGCTGGAGGGCAGTTGGTCGTGGGGGTGGGGTTGTCCCTCTATGCGCCCTCCACCGCATGTGGTGGACAGCTGTTTATGCCCTGCCCAGCCCTTGGACACCCTGCACTCCCCGATACTCTGCGTGTCCCGTCACCACCACCCCACCCCCTGCCCCGCGAGTTTCCCAGGGAACGTGCGGGCACCTTGGAGTCGGCCTCCAGATTCACCATCCCTGATGGCTGAGGGAGCCTGGCCGCAGGCAGCCAGCCACCGAGCCCTGGGTGATTGCTACTTGCTGCTGTATTTCCTTTTATCTGTGATGTGGCATTCTGTTCTGGACGGATGTATATATTTTCTTACTGTACATAGACGCCACCAGCCAGGGGCCTGGGACCACTTGCTCACCAGAGGGCTGCAGGCAACCGGCTTGTGCTCAAACCCTGCCCTCTGCGCTTCTGTCCAGCTGAGAGGGCACGTCCTTGGAGGGCACCCATGGCGGCTATGACGACTGGCAGGACCCTGGCACACTTGGCTTGCTGCCCTGCCTGTTGAGTGGGCGGTGTATGGGACACCCTCTGCCAGGGCCATAGGTGCAGGAGCCGTCCAGGTGGGTGTGAGGTGCAGGCTGGGCTCCCAGGTGCCCTCCCCATCAGTGTGCCCTCGGCAGGTCTGCCCTTGCTCCCCACACCCCGCCTGCCACCAGCCCTCACGTGGCAGCATCACTCCCGTACAGGCCTGGTTTTCCATGGGACCGTCTTTAGTCGCTGACAGAGGATTTGGGAACAATTGCTACTTACCATGTTTTAATTGCCTGTACAGTTCACACCTGTAATTGTATTTAGTAAAGTGTATCAAAAGTAGGACTTTTTGAATTGTAAATATGTGGTTTTATTAAATAAAAGTCATGTAAATTGTTCCTTGGTGTTCTCTGGGCAGTCTGTCACCCCGCAGCTCGGGGAAGGTGTGACTTTGGGGCACAGTCTGTGTTGTCAAGTCAGAGTCCACTTCCTGAGCTTGATGCACACAGTGGCGTGGCCGAGAGAATCACAGACACCCTTCCCCAACCACGCTGTGCCCCTTGCCTGCCCACCCCAGCTGGGCCAGCCACTGGGCCAAGGGCTCTCAGCATATACTTAGACACTTCTGGCAAGCCTGTGAACTGGATCCCAGGGTCTGCTCCCCTAGTGGCCAACAGGGGCTCCCCAAGGAGGAACAGACAGTACTGCCCAGAGAGGTGGCTGTGCCAGAAGGAGGGGTTCTGTGAGGCCACGTGGAACCAGGCAGAGCAAGTGCCCACTTGTTGGGGGACGTCTGTCCTTCCAGCTAAAAAGCGTCTGAGGGCTGGGGTGGGCCCTCTGTCATCTCCTGCAGGCATCTGAGGGCGGGGTGGGGGAGGTATGTGTGCGGTGTGCTGCAGTCGCCCTGCTGTTGACAACCCCTAAGGGGAGGTGACAGCCTGCAGGGCCAACAGCTGACCAGAGCCTGACTGAGTGGTTATGTGTGCTGGCCAGTGGCTGCAGTGCAGGACTGAGTGCTGGCCATATGTGGGGCTGTGTAAGCGCCACAGAGAGCCTTGGATTCCCATTGTATCAGCTGACCCTGGCTGCTGGCAGCACCGGCAGATTCCAGCTTCAGGCCCCTGCTCAGAGATGTCCTTGGGGCCCTTGGGAGCCTCACCCACTGGCTCCCACCTCAGCTTCAGGGCAAGGTCTAGGGTACGGCCTGGGTCCCCTGTATGCAGGCAGCACCTGCTGGGAACAGCAGGTCCCTAGGAAGGATGCGAGCTGTGGTGGCCAGGCTGGAGGAAGACTGTCCTTAACCCTATGTGAGGAAGTGTGGATGAGACGGCTAGCACCTGCTCCCAGAGAGCTCTGGAAGACACAGGGCCTCTCCTGTACATGGAGCCATGACAACTTCCCGGAATGTTCCTGCCATGGGCCGAAGGGATGACCCACTGGCCAGATGTTACAACTCAGGGAGTTGTGTGTGACCTTGGAGGCCTGGTGGTACACTCCGTGTCCTGGCCCTGCTGTGGAGCTGCCACCAGCAGGAACCACTCTAGCTCAAAGTTATCCCAGCTTCAGGGGCAGCTGGTGGCTGGGGGTCACACACGGAGCCCTGTTCAGGGGCTCAGTGACCCCATAGCTGCGAGGGAAGGGTGCCCCACGCCTGAAACATCAGCAGCCACACAGAGGCATCGTTCCCGTGCCCTGGACAGGTGGGCTGTCAGCATCTTCTCCCCAGCCTAGACCCAGGATTCTGCCATGAGACACTCAACGATGAGCGTCCTGACCTCTTCCTGGAGTCCACAGACACTTCAAAGGTGAAGTACTGGGCCGGCCAGCTCCCCACCAGTGCGCCCAACAAGCAGCAGATGGTGGCTTGAGTGCCCCTGCCACCCACGGGGGAGACCCACAGGAAGTTCTGGGCGCCTGGCTTCAGCTTGGCCCATCCCTGTCTGTCGTGAGCCAGCTGGGGAATGACCCAACAGGTGGAATCCCTTTCTTGCCTTTGCCCTCACTCTGGCACTGCCTTTCAAATAAATCAATCTTCATGAAGACATCTCGGGCCTGGGCGACAGCAGACAAATGGGTCACTGTTACCTTGCTGTGCGGAAAGGGAGTGTTTGCACTGTGGGTGGGACTGCGAAGGGAACCCTGGTCAACTTGCATAGGATTCCAAGGAGCTATGCTTTGGGGAACAAAACTGTCAGCAGATAGGACTGGGCAAGTGTAGGGCCCACTGGGTGCATGAGGGTGCCCTCTCGGCCTTGGCTCTAGCTTCCTGATGCACACGCTGGAGGCAAGCAGGGATGGGCTCTGTCATCCTCATGGAGCCAAGCTCCCGGCCGCCGTGGGAGTGAGCCAGGCATGCAAGTTATCTCACACTTGCTCTCCAACTCCTTCCCTTCCCACAACATAAAGCTACTGTCACAACTGACCAAAGTCGCTCTCCAACTCCTTCCCTTCCCACAACATAAAGCTACTGTCACAACTGACCAAAGTCACCTGCGCAGGGTGCAGTTTGTAGTCTCCCGACTCCCAGGTGTGACACTGGGGGGATGCCCTTAACCCTCATCTGTTTATCTCAGCTCCAAGTCAGTGACCAGTGTGGGTTCTGAGTCCCTGCCCTTTTCCCCTTCCGGCTTCCTGATGGCACACATGCCAGCGGGCAGTGGTGATAGCCCAAGGACTGTGTCGTTGCCACCCACTGGCTGTGATGGACATTTCGGGAGCGACCCTGGATGTGAATCCTTTCCGCCCTGCCCCTTCCCCCGGCCACTTGGCACCGGATAAGGCAGTGTGCATGTGCCACCCCGTCCCTTCCCCTGGCCGCCTGGCACCGGATAAGGCAGTGTGCATGTGCCACCCCGTCCCTTCCCCCGGCCGCCTGGCACCGGATAAGGCAGTGTGCATGTGCCACCCCGTCCCTTCCCCCGGCCGCCTGGCACCGGATAAGGCAGTGTGCATGTGCCACCCCGTCCCTTCTCCCCGGCCGCCTGGCACCAGATAAGGCAGTGTGCATGTGAAGTGTATGTGTTTTTCACATCAGCTCCAGGAAGAAGACAGTTTACATCTGGTACTACGTGAAGCCTCACACAGCAGCAGGAGGGCTGGGTGTCGCTGTGTCCGGGCTGGCATGCGGCATCCCCTGGAGAATCAGCTGGTGCTGAAAAGCTAGGGGACAGATGCAAACAAAAACTAAGCTGTGCCGGGGCCGCCTGCCGGGTGTCAGGACTCAGGACGGGAGGAAGGCCCTGGCCTCCCGGATCTTCTGCTTGACACCCTTGCAGGACAGGAGCAGCCCCGCGTGGTGACGCTTGAGTGCCTCCAGACGCTGTGTGAGGGCCACCGTCCTGTCCACCTTGTCCTCCAAGTCCCGCAGCAACGCGTCCTTGCCCAGCAGGCCGCACCTCTGGTTCAGCTTGACGTTGTCCACCCGTAGGCTGTCACGGGCCTGCTTGGTCTTGGTCAGGAGGTCCCTGCCCTGGGCCACCTGCGCCTCTAGCTCCAGCAGCTGGGCTTTCTTGCAGGCGTTCTCGGCGTCAGTGAAGTGCAGCTTCTCCTTCACGTGGCTGAGCACCTGCACGTGCTGGGTCACCTTGTGCTGCAGCTTCAGCAGCTCCTCGTTGCGCTCCTCCACCTTCTCGTTGAAGGTCTGGTTCTCGATCTTGAGCTGCTCGAAGTCGATGAGCAGCAGGCCCTCGGCCAGGCTCTCCTGGGCGCGCATGCGTGTCTCGAAGTGCAGCAGGCTCTGGCGCAGCTGCACGTTCTCCAGGCGCACGGCGCTCATCTCACGCTCCTTGCGCTCCTCCAGCGCCTGGGTCTGCTCCACCTCCCGCAGCGCTGCCTGGCGCCCGCCCCGCAGGCGCCAGCTGCCCATGGCCTGCAGCACCACCTGCTTTTTGAGCGCCTGGAAGCAACGCCACTCCTTGTCCACGCGGGCCAGCTTCTCCTGGCCCTGCAGCTTCAGCTGCTCCAGCTCCTGGTGGTACCACTCCAGGTCGTCCGCCTCCTGCTTGCGCAGCTCCTCCAGCACGGCCAGGTGACGCAGGTACGCCTGCTCCTTCTCGGCCGCCTCGGCCGCCTGGGCCGCGGCCCGCTCGGGGGCCTCGGCCGCGTCCAGCCCCTTCTTCTTGCGCAGCGCCTCCACGATCTTGTGCTGCAGGTACATGTTGTAGCGCTGGTAGCGGCCGCGCTCCACCAGCAGCGTGTGGTACTGCTCCAGGAGCTCGCTGCGCAGCTGGCGCTCCTGCAGCTGCTGCACCTCCTCCGACCACTCGTAGTCCTCGTAGTCGGGCGGCTCGGCCAGCTGGCTGCGCTTCCGCGCCTCCTTGCTGGCTCTGGCCTTGCTGCCCGGCTGCTGCGCCTCCGGCCCCTCCTCCTCGTGCTCCTCCTCCTCCGGCGGTTCCTCCTCCTTTCCCGCCGCCTCCGCCTGCTCCCCCGGGATGTCGCTCTCGGCCGGCGGGGCTGTGGCTGCCTCGCTGACCGTGGACAGCCGCACGGAGGCCCGGGACAGGGCTCTCCTGTCCTTCTCCCGCTTCTCCTCGTCCTCTTCCTCTCCTTCCTCCTCCTCCTCTTGCTCCTCTTCGTCCTCCTTCTCCGCCTCCTCGGCCTCCTCGGGTTCCCCAGGCCGGGCATCCGATACCCGCTTGGCCACGGACAGTCTGCCGGCTCCCCGGGGCTCCTCCTCACCTAGGGCCTCGGTGACCTCCGGCCCTTCCGGGGCTTCAGCCTGCTCGTCCGCGGCGGCACCTCGCTCCAAAGCCTCGCCCTCCTCCTCCGCCTGCTTCTCCTCATCCTTCTCCTTCTCTTCCTCCGTCTCCGGCCCCTGCCCCGGCTCTGGCCCCGGCTCCGGCCCCGGCTCCGGCTCTGTGCCCGGCTCCGGCTCTGGCCCCGGCTCCGCAGTTTCAGCCGAAGTCTGGGGACCAGAGCCGGCCTCGATGTCGGACGGACGCGAGGCCAGGCCTCCCTCCTCTTCGTCTTCCTCCATGGTGCTCACCCTGCGCTCGGAGAAGCCGTCCATCTCCGACCCGCGCGGCCGGGTCGGCGGACCTCGGCATCTGGCTGTTAGGTTTCCCGGGGCAACCAAAGGCGCGCGCGGTGGGCCCGGCGATTGGCCAGGCGCTGGCTTGGCGCCCCGCCCACTCCTTCC